>NW_022280802.1:12066-17970 GCF_004355925.1 Anarrhichthys ocellatus | reverse complement strand
AGTTACGTACCGTTAGTTACTTACCGTTAGTTACGTACCGTTAGTTATTTACCGTTAGTTACGTACCTTTAGTTACGTATCGTTAGTTATTTACCGTTAGTTATGTACCGTTAGTTACGTACCGCGTACCGTGAGCTATGTACCGTTTATTACATACTGCAGCGACCCTGTACAGTAACAGCTGGTAGTAGAGGGGTCAGGGTGTCACTTTCCTCTCTCTGGCCAATCACGGGACGCACTGTACACGTTAGTCAAGGTGCGTGCCTGTGATTGGTAGAGCAGAGGGGAGGAGGGGGTTACCTGTTCTGTGTCGGGAGCTAGTCAAGGTCGTTAGACCAGAACCAATGAAGAAGAGTTGTTGTTGAAACACTGTACGAAGACTGATAAGGTTCGCTGGAGTTGCTTGTCACTATTGTTGACGGTTTGTGTGAATAAACCTCTTGCAAGGACTTCACTCTGTCTCCAACTCGTAAGTGGAACATTACAATACCGTTAGTTACATACCGCGTACAGTTAGCTATGTACCGTTTATTACATACCGTTAGTTACATACCGCGTACAGCTAGCTATGTACCGTTTATTACATACCGTTAGTTACATACCGCGTACAGCTAGCTATGTACCGTTTATTACATACCGTGAGTTACTTACCATCACTGGCAGATGTCACTTTGCCTGGAGGAGAGCAGATTGGATCTCTGGAGAGGCAGTTAGGCAGAGGGACGCTAGCTGATGCTAATCCTCATCAGTACATCACGTAACGTAAGCACTTCATTGTAAAGACACACGAATGATGACAGCACAGCTTTAATCATTATACACTGGTCAATAGTTATCTTGTGTAGGATATGTGAGGACATTACTACATTATTAACATCAATTACTTGCTAAAAGATGTAGTTATGAATCCCACTGCTCTTTTGGTGAGACCTGCCCTGGGTAGCTGGTTGAGGTAGAGACAACTAGTTAAGGTTAACCATTAACCTGGAGTAGTTAGGGTCAGGAAAGCTCATTGGTCAGAGCGTAGGATCTGAACAAATCAGGTAACCGGTACCTCAGCGAGCATGGACGTCAGCCCAATGCTAGCGCTAGCTAGAAGCCGTTGATATGTCTAGAAGCTAGCTAACTAGCTTTGTTAAGCTAGCTAGCTTTGTGAAGATTGTGTTGGTTACTAATGTTAATGTAATGCCGAGCAATTAGTTAGCATAGTTTGACCCACGTCAAAGTCACACATAAAAGTAAAATGATTCAAGTATTTGAGATAAAGTGAGATAAATCATCAGTAACTATTGGTCGTTCCTGTTCTACATAAACGAATGATCTACGGTAGCTGGCCTTCGTAACATTAGCATTATTGGCTAAATTTACTAGACATAAAATACTTATAATTATATATACTTATAAAACTAATTATAATTATTGATGAAATAAAATGTAAGCTGTATTTTATTGTTGTAGACGGTGGCAGATATTTTCGCTAATTGTATTAACTGTAGGCTTGTTTAATTTACTGTATGAAAATGTCTTGTATTTTATAATTATCAAAATCTCTTCATTAGAAGTGTAACTTCAGCTGTCAGATAAATGTAGTGGAGTAAAAAGTACAATATTTTCCTCTGAGATGTAGTATAACATTAAAATACTTAGGTAGAAGTACATAATAAATGTACAGACATGAGCAGAGTGGAAGTAAATACTTTATTAGGAGTATATAGGCTCAAATACAATGTCCTTTATAGAAGTCAACATAGCATACGTCATATACCAATACATGTGTCATATGTGACCTCATACACATACAGAGATAAAGTGACAGTTCAATTATATTCTGGGCATAAAGCACATCTCATGTTTATATTCACATTCTTTTCTTTGATAGTATATTATTTACATCACATGAAGAGAAAAATGGCCGACAAACAGCTGCCAGTTTACGGGACTCATCAAGTTTTCTAATATCTCATTTCTTTGAATATTTAACAACATATTTATACATAAATCAGAAATAATATCATGTAGAAACATTTACAGAGATTAGAAACTTAGATTCTTATATTTTATAACAGGTGTCCATTGAACCTGCCTGAGACCCAATTTGGGTCTTGACCCAACAGACATGAACCAACAATAATATTATTAACAATAATAATAATACAATATGTTAAATGTCAGGCTCTGCCTATTTCAATAAGTGATAAGCTTCTTTAAAGGAATCAGGTGAGTTTTTAGTAGATTTAGGCCACTGGTTGGTCAATAAGAAGACGGCAAAATTGTTCACTCTTGCTAACATGTTAGCATGCAGCTAACATTGAGGAAAGTCCCAAAAGATACTTTGGTGCTTTGTGCTCGTACATTAGCATGGAGTTTGCTATTACTAGCGTGGTGTAGCATCACGTCTACCACCGGTGAAGCTAACGTGGGCTTAAATATTAGTGCTTAAGAGTTACTCTACGTAGTTTATGTCAAAGTGTTAGCATGGAGCTAACCATCACTTCACATTTTAGTTATTCACAAGGTTTTCAATCAGCAAGGTGAATTCTAAAGTGCTAGCTTGGAGGCTACTATAGCTCTACTATGTTAAAGTGAGAGTGTGGATCATTGATACAATTCTAAGAGCTTAACTCAACACGGGCTAGGTAACGCTAGTGTTAGCCTTTGACCACAGCTGAGAGTGTCACAGCAGTAACTTGTTTCCTTCTGAAATATTTTGTGTTAGAAGTCGCATTAGCTTAGCGACATCGTGGCTACTGGATATGGTGAGACAGGTCTGTCTGTCAACCTTGTCAACTTTACTACACGACACGCCCTCTGAGATAACTTCTGGGATCCACACAAATTATTTTAACCCAAACCACAATGTTCTCCTAAATCTAACCAAGACGTTTCTGCAGCTAAAGTTTTTTTGTGAACCTAAACGAGCAGCAACCATTTCCAGGGCGTGTGATGTGGACCCACAGACAGACCTACTAGCACTCCAAGCTAGCTAGCCTGCTAACAAACTAGCAAGTTTGAATGCTAGTGCCACAATAATTTCAAGAGTCACATTAGTAACTGTGTGTAAACCAGGTTTGTACTCTGGAGCAGCTTCGTTAAAGTGAACTCTTGATACTTTAGCTTCCTCCATTTTGAACTCTTTGGAACAGTTTCGCTAGTTAGCGCATGAATCAAAAAGTCAACAAGATTTTTCAGCGAAATTTGGTGTGACTGACATTTTACTCCACTTAACACGGGTTATCCCTTAGTAACCAGATATAAAACCTTTTCCAGGTGTGAAGGTTTGTACTGCAGTTGGAGCTTTAGCATCATGTATGCTAACCTGTTAGCATGGTACTGCCTGACCAATAGGACGATCTAGCAGAAGCTCAGTGGATTCCTGTGAAGATGCTTCAGACTGTAGTTCCTCACAGTTTATAACACACAAAGGTCACAACGCTTTAACAGAACCTTTCGCATGCAGACCAAAGCACGACATCATCGTCTCACAGACATTTATACCAGAGTCACAGGCTGAACGCTGCATCCCATCATGCAACAGTTTCATGAGTCATCATGAGTCTCAGTGTTTGAATGAAGAACCGTGAAGCATGCTGATAATGTAAATAATACAAACGTCTGATCGTCTCATTCATGTCATGTTTAGATCATCTGTCTGTCTGTTTGTCTCTCTCTCTCCCCTCCCCCGATCACAGCACCATGGTGGGGATGTGGTGCACCAGTGAGGCTGGGTGAGGCATGGAGGTGAGCTGTGGTGGGTGAGGATGAGGAGGAGGAAGAGCAGCGGGAGGAGAGTGAGCAGTGTGCACCGTCCCCCCCGCTCCGGCGCCCCCGGAGGGTCGATGCCGGGCGCTCTTCTGGTGCGCCCTCAGACCGGCCAGCTGCGAGTAGGCCGACTGGCACACGTGACACTTGTAGGGTCTCTCTCCGGTGTGCAGACGCACGTGGTTCCTCAGCGTGGACGACTGGCTGAAGCGGCGGTTACAGAAGCGGCACACGAACGGCTTGTCCAGCGTGTGGATCCGCATGTGAGAGCGGAGGTTACTGCGGGAGTTGAACCCACGGTGGCAGATGACGCAACGCATACGACCCAGACTGATGGAGGAGGAGGAGGAGGAGGAGGAGGAAGAGGAGGAGGAGGACGAGGAGGAGCAGGAGGAGGAAGAGGAGCCTTCACAGGTGTGGAACTCATCTGGGAGGAGGAAGAGAAGGAAGAAGAGGAGGAAGAGAAGGAAGAAGAGGAGGAGGAGGAGGAAGAAGAGGAGGAGGAGGAGGAGAAGTGGGTCAAACTGATGTCACAAACTGATATTCTATATTTGTCACATTCTCAGACTCAAACCACAAATAAATAAATGCATTTTATATCATTTAATGATCATTCTAAAATAAATACATAAATGAACACGTTTTATTCCATGAATCTGAATGTGTGGAACCCTAAATGTGTCATCTGTCCCTCTCAGGTTCTAGATCTGATCGACTCTATGATCAATAATCGGAGGTCTTTATGATCAATAATCAGAGGTCTTTACCCGTCTTGGTCTTCTTGCTCTGCTCCTCGTCTCCTCCAGGGATCCCTGGGATCCCCAGGAAGGTGTTGTGAGAGTTCCCGTACCAGACGAGCAGCTCCTGGTCCGGAGGGATCGTCTGAGGAGAGAAACCAACACTAATCAATGCATAAGGATCAATAATCAATAATGTTCATCTGAGGAACTCTGGGTTCATCTTCTGCTGATCAAGATCAGAAACTTGATTCTACTTGAATAGTCTCTTTTGATTTCTTATAGAACTGATTTATTGAATGTCTTTGGAGTCTAAAGGTCGTTGTACTTCATATTTAATAGACACAATGTCTTGATGTTGACTGTTTGTGTTGGCGGTGCGTTCACTGACCTCCACGGCCTTGTAGAAGATGCTGCTGC
Source organism: Anarrhichthys ocellatus (assembly GCF_004355925.1). Classification (NCBI taxonomy): domain Eukaryota; kingdom Metazoa; phylum Chordata; class Actinopteri; order Perciformes; family Anarhichadidae; genus Anarrhichthys; species Anarrhichthys ocellatus. The sequence goes on along the minus strand of NW_022280802.1, from coordinate 13,054 downwards.
CGATCTGAACCACCTCCAGGTTCTGCTCCTGCTCGTTCCGTGCACACTTGATGTAAGTCATCCAGCTCCTCTGGTCCTCCTGACTGGCGTCGATGAAGTACCGGACGGTCCCGTCCTCGTTGAACACCTGAGAAGGAGCAGGAAACACAATGAATGATGTATAACGTAAAATATTATTATTATTACTGGTGGAATATGATGCAGTTAAAGTTAAACGGTCTGAGCTCTCTGACCAACCTTCTAGTTCATGAACATAAATAAATAATATAAAATGTAATTAGGACCCAATGGACTACAGATATTCTCTTTTGTTAACTACGAGGAACGTTAACGTAGTTTAAAGGTTTACGTTTATTAAAAGGTGTTTCTGTGAAATCACAGGATTTAAATCATCTGTTAAATTGAGCGATATGTTAATGACTGTTGAGCTAGAATATAAATATGAATATAAATATAAATATGAATATAAATATAAATATAAATATGAATATAAATATGAATATAAATATAAATATAAATATGAATACAAATATAAATATGAATACAAATATAAATATAAATATGAATATAAATATAAATATGAATACAAATATAAATATAAATATAAATATAAATATGAATATAAATATAAATATAAATATGAATATAAATATGAATATAAATATAAATATAAATATGAATACAAATATAAATATGAATACAAATATAAATATAAATATGAATATAAATATAAATATGAATACAAATATAAATATAAATATGAATATAAATATAAATATGAATATAAATATAAATATGAATATAAATATAAATATGAATATAAATATGAATGCATGTTGTTTACCTCCCACATGAGGTTGTTGTTCTTGTACTGGTCGATGTGTTCCGGTGAGATGAGGCGTCCGGTGAACGGTCCCATCTCTGTTCCTGCTTTGATCCACGTCTTAGAGAAAATACCCAAACCTTCTCCTGGACCCCCCCCCCCCCC
>NW_022280802.1:4880-11966 GCF_004355925.1 Anarrhichthys ocellatus | reverse complement strand
CACACACATCCACACACACACACACACACACACACACACACACACACACACACACACACACGGCTGTACTACGGACATACTACATACAGGTACTACCACCTCCTAACCTATACAACATATACGGTGACTTTATAACAGTTATCTGACTAATCGCTCTGAAACATATCAATAAAAAATGATACTTCATCTTCATCAGATTAATGCGCATCGATGATCAACATGTTATAAAACACGAGTTTAGAGGAGAAACATTACAGAGACAGCAGATTAAAATATGAATATTAATAATAAAAGAGTTATTCACTGATGAAGCAGTTATTTAGAACGTATATAATATATAACATATAAATGATATAGTACATAATAATAAACATAATACATGTATAATATTACCTGGGACTGAACTCTGAGCGATGATCACCTCACTCGGTAAAACCAGACTCGACAACTTCTGCACCTCTGAACAAAACACACAATTAAAATAAGTAATATTCAAATAATATTCATTTTAATTTCAACACTTTTTAAACAAGTCTGATATTATTTTAATCTCTTAAAAAAAGATATTTTCATGACTAAGAAAATCTCTTCAACGTGACGTCATCGTGTTGAACTCATATTTAACAGCGCGTGATGAGAGCGTGATGCATTGTTCTCTGAGTGTTTTTGGGAGAAAGGACGTCGCAAAGCTGAAGTTTCCCACAAACAGTGAAAGCAGCATGAAGGTGAGCCTCGAGAGAAAAGAGGTTAAACTCTTCTTCTTCTGTTCAATGAGCCGCTTTAATCTGAACCCACGAAGAAGAAGAGGAGAGGAGAGAGGAGGAGGAGGAGGAGGAGGAGGTCTGGAGACACAATCACATATAAATAGAGTACAAAATAAATACAATAGACTGATGTGTTTCAATATAAAACCTGTCTCGCGCTCAGCACGGAGCGTGAAACAGGTTTTGACACTAAGGAGAAAAGAGATTTAAATGAGATAAAAGTGAAAGATTATCTCAATTTAAAAGGCGAGAAGAAGAAGAGAGGAGAGCGGCTCATGAATGAATCAAGAGAAACAGTTCAGCGGGCTTTAAAAAGCCCCGCGGAGCAGAAATAATCCGTTAAAAACGAACCAGGAGGCGCGAGACACCGGGTTCAACCTGTCACGGATCCTCCGAAACTGTTCCGAACGAAGTTCACCGAAACACAAACGAAACCTTTCCGTTAAAATCGTTAAAATAAAAATAAAAAAGAGAAAATAAAAAGAAAAAAGGCCGCGCGTGACGCTTCGTTTTATTTGAAGGATTTAAACTTGAAAGCTCATTTTAAATTATATATTTACATCAGAGTCACGAGCTGATGTATTTTAGGAATTATTAAAAGCATTTATATTCATTAATTATTGATTTAATGAGGCTGAGCGTCACATTATTGATGACGTTACTGTTAATCATAATTCATAACAATAGTTAAATTAACTTTGTGTCTGCGGGTTAAACTCATTTTACACATTTTTGTACATAAAATGTTTTATAAATATAAATAAATATAATTATTAAATGTGCAGAAACACTTTTAAACGTTTTAATTGTATCTTTATGATTTAAAATAGAACGACGTTTCACATTAAATATTAATCAGCAAAATAAAATAAACATAAAAGTATTAAAGTGAAAGTTCAAAGTTGACTCATTAATTAGAATATTAATTTCGGTGACCGGAAGGTAACGGTCACATTTTAATTGGTTAATTGAAGTGTCGTCACTGACCTCCGGAGAAGGACTGCGCGAGCACCTCGGCGGTGAACGCGGTCTTGGGGCTCGCGCTCGGCGCGGTGCGGTCCTCGTGCAGGTTCAGGTGGTGCTGCTGCAGGTGAGGCACGTGCTGGTGGTGCTGCTCGCCCAGCACGTGCCTCCAGCGGCCGTACAGGAAGCTGTGCAGGATGTCCGACGTGATGATGTCCGCGAGAGAGAGCGGCTGCTGCGGCTTAAACACCGACTTCAGGCCCACAGAGGAGCCGGGCAGCACGGAGCCCATGGCGGGGAGAGAGGGAGTCGGGGGCCGGGGGCCGGGGGAGGAGGACCGGAGGAGGAAAAGTCCTCCAGGAGAGAGAAAAAAAATCCCAAACTAGAAGAAGAAGCTGCACGTGCTGTGTGTCTCTTCTTCTTTAATAAAAGTCAAATATTAAAAACAGGATTTTTCTTCTTCTGCGGTCACATATAAAAAAGTGTCACGAAGCGACAGAAGTTGTGCAGAAGTGCTGATGGTCTCACGGCGACGAGGTCTATATACAGCCGGTCTGCCCGCCTGTCTCTCTGTCTCTCTGTCTGCCTGTCTGTCTGTGTAATGGGCTGTAATCACCTCCTCCAACATTTCTATAAAGAGAGGAGAGACAGACAGCGTGTGTGTGCGTGCGTGCGTGTGCGTGCGTGTGTGTGCGTGCGTGTGTGTGCGTGTTCGTACTCCACGCGCTGTTGGCTCCGTGTTCAGCTCCGGCTCGTGACACCGTAGAGACACTCAATTAGGACTTAATGAGGAAACAACAGCGGAGTCTGGACCCGGATCAGGATCAGGACCAGGACCAGGATCAGGATCAGGGCCCTGCGGGGTCTCGGTCCTCCTGGTTCGGACTTGAATGATGTTCTTCATCCTCAGAGAACAACGAGTATTTCTGTGTACTTTTACTGCAGTAATGGATCAGAGTACAACGATCCACATGGACCCGGACTCACCTGGACCACGTAGATGTTTATCAATAAAGGTTATTCAAAGATATTCAATGTGTAACATGAAAACACAACTTTATCTTTATAAATATCAAATATTTTAATATAAAAAGGTTAAAAGTCTTCAGCAGTGGAATGTGAGCCAAGGAGGAGGAGGAGGAGGAGGAGGAGGAGAAGAAGGAGGAGAAGAAGGAGGAGAAGGAGAAGGAGGAGGAGGAGAAGAAGAAGGAGGAGAAGGAGAAGGAGGAGGAGAAGAAGAAGGAGAAGGAGAAGGAGGAGAAGAAGAAGGAGGAGAAGGAGAAGGAGGAGGAGAAGAAGGAGGAGAAGGAGAAGGAGGAGGAGAAGAAGGAGGAGAAGGAGAAGGAGGAGGAGGAGAAGAAGAAGGAGGAGAAGGAGAAGGAGGAGGAGGAGAAGAAGAAGGAGGAGGAGAAGGAGGAGGAGGAGAAGGAGGAGGAGAAGGAGGAGAAGAAGGAGGAGAAGGAGGAGAAGGAGGAGGAGAAGGAGAAGGAGGAGGAGGAGAAGGAGGAGGAGGAGAAGGAGGAGAAGGAGGAGGAGGAGAAGGAGAAGGAGGAGGAGAAGGAGAAGGAGGAGAAGGAGGAGAAGGAGAAGGAGGAGGTGTGCAGCAGTATGAGTGACAGAGCAGGAAAACAGATTAGAGGACAGATTACCAAGACAACAGCTGCTTTCTTCATCCCTCCATTCACCCTCCTCCTCCTCCTCCTCTCCTCTCAACAGGATTATTATTCTTTCTTTCACTCTGATCTGTATTTATGAGCTTTTAAACATTTATTGTCGACACTCGTTAGCGCGAGAGACGCGAGAGACACACACACACACACACACACACACACACACTGTCGGTTGAATCTGTTTAAATTGGTTTTGATTCATAAACGATAATTCTATCAATAAAGAGAATATTTAATGTTTTTAATTCAATATTCTAAATACAATTAAATAAATTCACGGAGTCGCGCGCTGAGAGATGTTTACATTCATTTCATAGTTTGTATTTTTATTGTCTCTGGACTCATCATATAAAACACTGAACCGGATCAAATATAAATATTATTCAAATATAAAATAAAAGTTTGATCTTATTGTTTTCAACAACATGAATATCATTCATGTTCATTTCATATTTTCTTATGAATATGATTTTGTATCTAATAAGTAATGTGTCAGTATTTATACCATTAAAATATATGAAATATTTCCATATTTCATATATTTCTTTGATAAACGTGATCCGTCCTCCAGGCGGCTCGCTGAGGTCTCTTAGCCGGCTCTCCTCGCTCCTCCAACGGCTTCAGCTCCGACTCTCCCCCGCTGGACTCCCCGGAGCTCCGCTTCAAAACACGGGAGGCGGCGCGCTTTCGTCCCGAGAGACGGGGGAGAAGAAAGGAGGAGAAGAAAGGAGGAGAAGAAAGGAGGAGAAGATCCCGCAATAAAAGCGGATTTTGAATGTTTTTATTTGACTCAATGAACGTTTTCTTTCTTTCTCTAAGAGGAGCGCGGAGCTGCACGCGGGCCGAGCGCGAGTCTATTAAAGGAGGAGGACACGCTTTAATGAGCTTCTACCACAATGAGACCTCCTGCAGCCAATCAGAGCACTCCTCACACAGGCGGAGGACGACGACCGGCAGGTGACTGGCACGTGTAGAGGAGAGGAGGAGAAAGAGGCGAGGAGAGGAGTAGATGAGAGAGGAGTAAAGAAGAGAGGGGAGGAGGAGAGAGGAGGATGAAAGGAGGATGAGAGATGAGAGGAGGACAGGAGGAGATTACAAAGAACAAGAGAGACAAGAGGAGGAGGAGGAGGAGAGAGACAAAAGGATAGAAGGAGGAGAGGAGAGAGGAGGAGAGAGAGACAAGAGAAAGAGGAGGAGTTGAGGATAAACAAGAGAACAACTGGAGGAGAGAAGAGAGGGAGTCTGGTGGCAGAGCTGAGGATGGAGAGGTGAATGGAGGAGGAGGAGGAGGCGGTGGGAATGAGCCCGGTGGCTGTGTGATATTGTTCCGTTAACGTGATTATCCTCATTAGTATTCATGCTAATAATCCTCCTTTAAAAGCCTTTTAATAACCATCAGCAGGAGGAGGCGCTGTCAGCTGCTCAGGAATCAGAATCCAACGCTCCCTCTGCTCCTCCTCCTCCTCCTCCTCCTCCTCCTCCTTTCTGCAGCTTGTTGCCGTTTTCTCATCGTCAAGTTTCAATGGTCCTGAAGAACAGCAGTTTATTATATTATCAACATTTATATTTAATATTTATAAATGCACCATGTAAGAGCGAACATGGTATTTAAAGCCGTTAACATCATGTTACACATAATATGAGTTCATGAGCTTATGTTCAAATCCAGAGAGATGAAGGCTCAAACGTGACTAATGAGTCTCGTTAGTGTTGAAACAACACGGAGTGACGTCACTGTGTACTAACGTTAGGTGACAGAGAGGTCGATGTAAGTACACTAACAGCTGATCAGCTCCTCTGCTGCTGAAGGCCACGAGGGGTTAAAGTGCGCACAGACTCTGGGCCTCTGGTGAAGCTGATTGAGAGTTTATTGCTCCTGTTGGTCCCTGAGCATCATGGGAAACATTTGGACTGGATCCAGATCACCATCACTTTAATGTTTAATCAGGTCTGACACACACACACACACACACACACACACACAGTTCATCTGTACTTACAGACCTGCTTCCTGTACTTTATGACCGCTGCACACCGCAACACACACACACACACACACACCACACACACACACACACACACACTGCCAGTAACAGTGGAGCCCTCTGTTCTAGTTTCCCGTCGCTCTCTCTCTCTCTCTCTCTCAATAAAAGTCCCTCTCAAAGCTAATGTCTTTAAGTTAATTATGCTGATTTACATCACTTCACAAGATAAGAAACGGGGAAAAGTTTGAATTACTAATAAAGAATTAAATCAGTTTTTTGTTGAATTAACGTTCAGAACCCCGTTAAAGTGGAGATGAAATGAAAGATGCATTTAAACCGTTCAGTATATTTACCCACTCAACAATATAACCACCTGAGACCGGACCACCTGAGACCGGACCACCTGAGACCGCTGATGCAACAGTTGGTTCACACAGCTAAAGAATTTCTGCACAAACACCTCTGCTGACGTCACATCTGTAGAAACTTGCATCGTTCAGAATCGTATTGTTTCATGGTGCACACCTGAGCGGTAATCAGCACCTGGATGGGTCACACCTGTCCGGAGGAGAATCCATCACACACGTGAACTCATTTATGGAAAAACATTAAAGTGTTGATATTTGAGCTCATGTGAGTCGACACCTGTGTGTGTCAGTGTGTGTGATTACAGTAATGTCTTAATGACAGATGACATCACACCGCCCGTCAGACCATCTGTCTCCGCTCTGGGAACATGAATAAATGATAAATCCCACTTTTCATTTTAGGACATGGAGAGATGCTGACTGACTCTCTCACTCACTCTCTCTCTCTCACTCACACACACACACACACACACACACACACACACACCTCAATGGGTAATTGGGGAATAGTATCAGTGTATTTAATTCACCACAGAAGTCCGATGTGAGTCATTAGAGTGACTTCCTGTTTCACTTCCTCCATTGCACCGCTGCTCTAGCAGGAGAGCTAACATGCTAACCGCTAACATGCGTCTTTCTTAATTCCTCTGTTCATCAGTTTCTTCACAAACTGACATTTGTAAAAGTCTGTATCTGGTCGGAGCTCACCTGCTCACAGACCTTTAGCATGCACTGGGCTGTAGCTTCTGTAAATATATTCTGCTGTGATTGCACTCTGCCTTTTAATTCTTGGACAATTTGATGTTTTTCTTGGAGGCTAAATTTAGCTCCGTGTTTGGTGTCAAAATGCCGACGTGAATTGTATTCTTCATCACCGACACGCATCATAACACAGAAGACAGACCCGTTGTTCTCCCTGAAGCACACACATGTATTCTCTTTCCCATCTTTCATTACATCTTCTTCCCTCTGCATCAATTCTTCTCTTCGTGGACATTTTGGGATTATTTGTCGATCTTTTTCAACTCAATCATTTGATGGAAAACCTCTTTACGGGCTGTTCCCTCTCCTGTCCACCTGTTGTGATAGTTTTAATGTCGGTACACAGACAACATGCTCTCATAATTTCAACTTTCTATCTCATAATTTCGACCATGGGGATACTTTTATTTTCAAGTCTAACTAAATTTGTTTTTTTCAAAATTAAAATTTTTTTTGCTGATGGATTCGCGGGCCACATAAAATGACACGAGTTTGACACGTGTGATCTAGCTGAAGCCAGACTTCGTCTAGCTAAAGCCAGGCGTAACCTAGCTAAAGCCAGGCGTAACCTAGC
>NW_022280802.1:0-4870 GCF_004355925.1 Anarrhichthys ocellatus | reverse complement strand
TAACCTAGCTAAAGCCAGGCGTAACCTAGCTAAAGCCAGACTTAACCTAGTTCAAACCTGATTTACTGACGTTTGGATTAATCTAGTGACCTTAAACTAACTAAACATAAAAACGATTTGAGACGACAGACCACAAAGTTTTCCAGGATGTTTTTGATAATTTTCACCAAATCCCACGACAGTTTCTATTAATTGAGTTCATGTTTCATCTCCACAAAAAACCAGTCAGTGAGTCAGAAAGAATGAGCCGGTTTATTAGCCCTCATGTTAATCATCAACATCATCATCTTCCACTTCCGACAGTCTCGTGGCTCGGGTTCATACACAACTCTTTATCGGTCAATAGAATCTAATAGAAAAATCTGCAGGTTACAGTTAGGACGTGTGTCCGTTAGAAAAACAACAGAAACCAAAGAAAGGCTCCCCGTCACCCCTTCAGGACGAGGGCTCGGTACAAGGAAAATCTAAACCGGAGTGGACGGGTGGCGTCGTGTCCTGTCCTGGTTCTGAGACGTTTGGGGTGGGGCTTGGTGTGACCAGTAGGTTCTTGGTTTAGACCCAATGGGGGGGGGGACCTTGAACTGGGGGGGCTGGACACCAAACAACCGTCCACAGTCAGATCTAATCCAGCAAAAGCCAGACTTAATATATTTTAAATCAGACTGAATCTAGCCAAAGTCTGACTTAATCTAGACACCAAGCCACCGTCCACTCCAGTGCTTTTTTAATTATTATTTTTCCGGGGGGAGTTAAACCCCCTTCACTACAGCTCTCCTCATCTCGGGAGCCGCCACGCTAATGAGCTGCGGGATCGTTCACGTAATCAAATGGTCCGATTACAGACGTGTTGGAGAAAAACAAAACAAATCACAAATCCCAGCAACTTTTTAAAGCGTGACGACGTCCGGACGGACGGAGACAGACGGACAAGAAGAGAGAGAGACAGTTAGCCTAGCAGTCTTGAGAAAATAACACATACTTGGCTTCTCTTTGCAAAATCGGTTAGACACAAACATGTGAATTAAACAATATCATCTTTAACAGGATAACAAAGTACATTTTTAACTGGAGAGCACCCGCCAGAAAGTGGAAATTTACACAAACCATATTATCTTATCGACAAACTGAATACTCAAAAAACGGATAAAGAGATTTAAATAGACCCCCCTGAACAGGAGAACTCATTATTATCGTCGTCATTATTATTATCGTCATCGTCGTCATCACACATACAAGAAGCAGAACCACTGATTCAATATTCAACTCAACAGACGCCAGATCTCCCTCAAAGCAAGACAAACCTCTCTGTGGTCCGACACGCTAACAGCTAGCTAACGCACAAAAATACACACAATGCTAACACACACACACACACACACACAATGCTAACACACACACACACACACACACAATGCTAACACACACACACACACACACACACACACACACGCACACACACACACACACACACACACACCGAAAGCTGGAATCACGTCTACGAAGGAACACAATCTGTGAATTAATGCAAAGGAGGAAAATGTAAAGTCAAAAATCTAAAACACACGTTAAAACAAGCTAACGGGTAGATCACAAATCCTGCTGGGACGTGACAAATACGTCCATGTTTGTTTAAAACGTATTTGAAATGACGAACGTGAATGTTCCGAGAAACATAATCCGGCCTTAACAGACACACAAGCTACAGCTAACACACAACCTACAGCTAACACACGTACCGCTCAGCTAACACACACCACACACGTTTAGCTAACGAATATTAGGATGTTGGGAGAATCAGGGATAATTTTGTAACGCTGACACATTACTGAAAGGTGTCGCTCCCTTAGCTGGCCATGTGGTTCTAAAAGATAAATGGATATTAAGCCTAAATTAGGTATTTGGAATCGTTTCACATTGTTATGACAGTTTGTTAGCAGCTAAATTTAGATGTTAAGCTTTTTTTTAAGCAGCAGAGTGGATGATATTTGTGTTTGAGTTTTATTCAGATGTTAATGTCAGTGAAGCTCCTTTGAACACATTTCTTTTCACTGGTTTGCTGACAGTTCTGGATTCTTTATCAAAATGGGAGAAATTCATCAATATCTGACGTGAAATTACAACAGGGAGGCTGACGTGAAAGTTTCCATTCTCACCAACTATTCACTAGAAGTCGTGAGCGTAGCAACGTCACGTTAGCGCACGTTAAGCTAACTGTTGACACACACCACAGAAAACCGTAACGGCCTCCACTTTAATTCAACTTACAAAAAACGAGCAACACATGTTCAGTAAAAGCTAAGTCACACGGTTAAGCTAACGCATACAGCTAACGCAAACAAACATTTGAATGCTACATTGGCGTCATGTCGGGAAAATCGGGGATAATTTTGGAACGCTAACATATTACTGAAAGATGTCGCTCCCTTAGCTAGCTGTGTAGTTATAAAGGATAAATGGATATTAAGCCTAAATTCACTATTGATAATTGTTCCACATTGTTTGTTAGCAGGTAAAGAGCAGCAGAGTGGATGATATTCGTGTTTGTTGGGTTGTATTTTGAAGTTAATGCCAGTGAAGCTTCTTTGGAGACATTTTTTCACTGGTTTGCTGACAGTTCTGATTATTATATATTTTTTATCAAATAGGAGAAATTCACAATATCTCCCAAAAAACAAAAACGGTAACGCGCATGTTCACTAAAAGCTAACTCACTCCGCTAAGCTAACGCATATACAGCTAACACAAACAGTTATTGTTCAGGCAAGACATCGTTTCAGTTAAACAGTCGGCTAATAAAACACAGCAAACAAACATTTCGACCACCACATTTGTTTCGCTGACACACAGGAGGTAACGCACAAATCTTTTTTGTGAACTTGCTACATTTAGCGCAATACATCGCTAATATAATCGATAACTTCATTGTTCAGCTACCAACACGTCTTCTACAAAACAAAATCGGCAAAAGTAGAAACGGAGAACTAAGTTACAACAGTAACGTTTAAAGTAACTTTCCCCTTTTCTTTGTAATGAAACTTGAGTTGTGGAGGAAACGTGGCGTCGGCTGGAGACACAAACTGTTTGACCACAGAGAGATCTGGCTTTAGACAACGCAATATAAATCATTTATTCATCATCACATCATAAAAACTAAAGAATCACTATCGAGATACAGGAATAAGAACTATCATCAAACCAACAAAAGAAAACAATAAACGCGTCATTGCACCTCCAAGATGGCGACTTGAACAGGTAAAATTAGACCGAGAACAAACAGACCCAGCGACCACAAATTTAGTACAAAAACAGTTTTTTGTCTCCGACGGTAAAACATTAAATTTCCATCTGACGCTATTAAAAATATTTCTATGCCAAAAAAAATATATAATAACTGAGAGTCAACACACACAATCTGACGCATGCTTTTAAAACATTATCATAAACAAAAATAATAATAATAATATCTGATTTTCTTACTCAAGACTGCTAAGCCTCATACCGATTTCTTATTGGAAAATAAAACTAGACAAAATATAGATTATACTGATGTTTTTTTGTTCAAAGCCACACTGATACATCTTTTAAGTTCAAGTTTGATAAAAATAAAACAAAAAGAGAAAGCAGGGTCTGTGGAGACCCGAGGCTAGTCCCAGAAAACCTGCCCGACAAAATATCAACTTTGTAAGTTAAAAAAAAACAGAAAAGAAAGAGTTCGTGATTTGTTTCAGTTAATCCGTAAGTTTGTTTTTCTCTACAAAAGGAGGAAGCGGCAGAGCGTTGCTAGGAAACCCCGATTCGGTTGCTGTCGACGACCGTCCAGGGCCTTCACCTGGTGAGGGGAGGGGCCTCTAGTGATCCTGAAGAGACAGGAAATGACATCATTGTTCTTCGTCGTTCTGCTTTAGACGTTGTTGCAGCCGTGGAGTCGAATGAATGGTTTACGTGTCGTGTAGAAGAAATACGTCAAACATTATTAAACTTATTGATTACGAATATATTTATGGTAACAATAACAAATATTACACCCAATTTCACTGGAAGAAAAAAAGATATATACAAATATAATATATATACACACAATATATATATTCTTGTTTCTTTGTACCATTAGGTTTAACGTCTGAAATGTTTCTATATTTTTTTTTTTCTTTAAAGATTGTGTTTGAAATCCTGGATCAGCAGAACTTTCTAAAGTAATACTGCAGACCAGAACCTGGTTCAGCTCGAGACCAGCTAGAGACCAGGTGAGCGTGGTGTTTGTTACCTGTATCTGGGCGGCGTTCCACAGGTACGGCTGCTGCTGTCTGTAGTATTCTGCTAACGCTGCAGTGTAGTCTGGGACAGAACTCTGCTGAGAAGACTGACCTGAGGACACACAGGGACATCAGGACAGACAGACATGAGAACACACACAAAGCGACATGAGGACACACACACAAAGCAACATGAGGACACACACACAAAGCGACATGAGGACACACGGACATGAGGACACACACACAGAGACATGAGGACACACACACAGAGACATGAGGACACACACGCACACGGGGACATGAGGACACACACGCACACGGGGACATGAGGACACACACGCACACGGGGACATGAGGACACACATCACGTCTCTGCTGGTTTGATCTCTTTGTTAGTGTGAACATCATCAACATGTCTCATCAGGACTCTGTCTTTGTGTGAGTCACATGATGAACGTCATTTACTCTGTTTAGTAATTGGAGGGACGGACAGACAGACAGAGACGTTCAGACAGAGAGAGAGACGTTCAGACAGAGACGTTCAGAGAGAGACAGAGACGTTCAGAGAGAGAGAGAGACGTTCAGACAGAGACGTTCAGACAGAGACGTTCAGA
>NW_022280801.1:0-17913 GCF_004355925.1 Anarrhichthys ocellatus | reverse complement strand
ACACACACACACACACACACACACACACACACACACACACACACAGACAACAGTCACACACAATCGCTAAACAGTAGTAGGCAGTGATTTCTTTTTTTTTTTTTGTGATCCTGGGGAAACGTTCTGTTTCTTTGCTTCTTTCTGAGTGAGAGAGTGAATGAGTGTGTGACTGTGTGTGCGTGCAGAGGGTGGGGGTTCCCACAGAGACCATAAAGCACTGCAGCCTGATGTCTTCTACTATCTGTGTTGTGATCTGGTGTTCGGAAAATCAATGGCTAAATTACGCAGAGAATGAAGTGCTGTTATGTTCGTTTGGTAATAGGGGGGGGGTAGTGTGTGCGTGATCACCAGAGACATTTTTCAGAAATGTTCTCTCTCTGGATTACCTTAATACTGAAGAAAACATGATGATTCTAAGGAGTTAAAATGAGCAGCTGTTTTCCTTTGACTTATAAACGGATTTATGGAAGTTTTAATTGACAAATATGGATATCCTCAGAAAGTGTAAGTCACTCTGAATCTAAAAACATGTGCATCATGTCTGCGTGTTAAGATTGGACTGAGTTATGACTTAGAGAAGAAGGGATTCTGATGCACCTGTCCGTTTTACCTCATGCGGTATCTTTACCTCTGCACCATGCAGCAAACAAAAAGTCCAGTATTTTTCTGCACCAGTACATTTTCTTTTCTCTGGTGGGTTTCGTGGTCTGTAGCTTGAAACCATGCTGATGTCAATATTCAGTTTGAATACTTTTATACCTAAAACCAACCTCTGTATGGTATTTGCCTATTAATGACCTCTAAGATGAAATAACAGTAGATGAAGCTGTATTGATCACTGTTGGGAACTGAGTTGTGTGAGCAAGGGATAGAACAATGCAGGGAAAAAATAGAAAAGTGGGTAATGAGTACAAGAATAGAATATATGATGAGGAATTGTAATTAAAACAATTGCAGAGCGTTACAGTGTATACTCAGTGTGTGTGTTTATATACAGTGCATTTCACTATTACAAGGAAACTTATACAACAGCACTCTGGATCGAGATCATTATGGTTGACTATATTTTATAAGCTACTTAAAATATTCTTAAGAATTTGCCAAAAAGAGGCTTCTCTGTTATGTCATAGTTGCGTCTGAAACATCTTTGTTTGAATAATCATTGCATTTGCTTCTATTTTACTTGCAAGGTTACATCATCGAAACATGCATTTTGTGTTCACCCGGTCAATACGGACACTGAAGTGAGGCAGTGACAGGAAAAGTGTGTTAGAGGAGCTCTCAATGGCCGTTACAATAAGAGGAGAGCTGTCCTGTAGTAGAGGCGTGGGTGGGTGTAAACGGTATATTTCCAGGAACAGAAGAAACTATAGGATTTTTCACCTAATGGCTGCATAGTCACAGGAAGCGAGTCTGCAGCGCATTGATTGGCCAAGCCAAATCAGAGCAGAATTACATGAGCCAATCAATGGCTCTGATAGCTCAGGGCCAGCGGGGAATCTGAGATCGAACCACATCGCTTGCTTTCATTCCCCCTGTTTTACATTTCCCAGTGTCTTTGTTCCTTTTTCCTTCTCCGCCCCAGTTTCCCTCCATTACCGGTGGCCCTGAGATAATGGTTATGAATAGGCGGTGTTACCATGTGACGTTTAAGGGCATCAAGTACATTTGGGAAGGGGAGATGAGAGAAGGAGCTCATTTGTGAAGGGAGATTAGGCCATTCAGTGGCTCAACGTTCTGCTGTCAGGAAGGCTGATGGGGACAATTGGTGGGAGGACGGGGATAAATGTTGTTGCATGTTCCCCATTGTCATTGATAATCATTCAGTAGACCCAGATACTGATAAACTCTGTTTCATTTGTTTGATTAACGGTATAGTCTCCATATTATTCACACTGGGGTTACCAGTGTTACTGGTGTCGTACTGTGACGCTAAGCTACTAATAGGATTTTTATTATGTCGCTTATCTCACAAAACTTTCAATGGTCCTACTGTTAGTAGTTCATACAGCAATGTAATGTATCAGTATCAATTTTTGACGCCTCGGTATAATTACTATTAACAAATGAGACAGTGGACATTTGTTACTCTCTGCGTCCCAGTGGTGGTATTTAATGTCTCCAGCAGGCTGATTGTTTGTTTTTCTACACCACCTTTGCCACCTCCGCAGTTTTTAAAACTCTAGACATAGTGGCGTTAAAGGATATGGCTTAAGATATTTTATATTTTTTTTATTGTCAACAAACCCATGAAAAGACCAAAACCAACAATGAATTAAAAAAAACAGCCAAACCCAGACACATTATCTCATTGAGCCATACAGCTTCATGGTTGGGTTTTTACTAATCTTTGCACATCAATGAGTCACAGTGTTATGCACACACGCTTTAGTTTATTTTGAGTCAGTCCCAGTTGTGGTGCAGTAAATTCTCACTGGAGCACTGAAAATGTATTAATCCGCCACTGAAAATAGTCCCCAACAAAGACTCCTCTTATGCCTGTTTAAATAATGTGTGCATAAAACAGCTGCCTAGAGTTTTTTAGAAATGAAAGTATATATTTGTGACTACATCTTCAGCTGGAACAAATGGACTTAGGCCTGTGTGCAACGGACAGAATGGGGAAGTCTGAGTGGTTTGTTTCGGTCTTCTAATGTGATTTGTTGAAAATAGGAAAAGTTTAGAATAACACCACCCTAATCCTTTAAAGCAAGACTATGCAACACAATCTTCCTCTTCGAACTGAAAGGTTGAATTCACAATCACTAAAATTCAGTTCTGTGCACCAGAAGTGTATCTATTGATGGAAGATTTAATAAGATGTGTATAATTATGACAAATGTGTTTATTTACTTGCTGTGTCTTAATTTAAATGTAGTTCCAGTGAGGAGGGGAATCTAATTGGTCTCTGTCCCTCCATTTGGTTTCATTTCATTTAATTTATTGGTCTGCACACAATGTCTCGCAGACGCGATTATCAGATCTTGCGATAATGAGACAAGCTGTATCTCACTACTTTCATTTTCTAAAGAGGCCATTAGATCAAAACAGTGACACTGATGCCACATGATGCATCACTAACATCATATTTTACAGAAACTGATAAATGAGGCATCCATGCACCCTGGATGCAGATTTCAGTCCGTCTGTGCTTTTTTTATGTTGTTGTTGGTATTAAGACGGAACATGCTTCGTCTCTCACATGTGTGGAAGGGCTGGAAGTAAAATGCCAAAACAACAGACTGCCTGGTTTATTATGAAACACTGAGGCAGCATGCCGATCATTTCATGGATCACTGCCAGCTGTCAAGGTGCCATCGCTGGTAATGTGCTCAAGTTCAGAACAGTCGGATTCAGAGTGACTGTTAGGGTCTGTGAGTCCTTGAACTTGAAAGGCTTCTCAACCATTTGTCTCTTTGGACATGAGGACATCTCCTTTGGGAGTTCAGACTGAAAGTCGGCGAGAGCGTCCAGCTGTTTCTGACAGAAGCTTGTGTACGAAGGGAGTTATCAACATCACCAGTGAAACATTTTTGAGGAAAAAATGTAGAAGATAGGCAGAGAATCGATGCACAGTGGTCGTGGTACGTGTGTAATGCTTAAGAACTTGGGCTATCCCATTTATTTTCAGTACAGCGCAGCTGATACACTTGAGAATGATACCTCACCTCAACAATACTTTGCAGGATAATTCCCTACACTCAGGTTCTCCACATTGAAGTGGAGTGAAAATGAGGAGCATACGGGAAGTCTTCCATCTTGGTGAACGGTTTTCTGACCTGATCTGATGACTGGCTTCGGGTTAAGAGTTAATGTTACACGATAGTAAGAGTGAGAAAATAAAAACAAATGGCATCATTCACCAATATTAATATGTGAGAAAAAATAATCTGAGGTTTGCTGACCGGCTTTTTCGGGGGCTTTCATATGATACTGTTTAGCATTGGATGTGGACGGTCTCATTGATTTCTTTCTCTGGCCTAAATGTTGTGAAGGGAACATTGTGTTAATGAGATCTGGGAATTCGACAACATCTGTAAAAAAAGGTCCAACAGGGTGATAAATACAAGCAGCAGGCGATCAGACAGGACGTAAACAAAAAGGCTCACTTGTTTGGAAGAGAAAACAAAAGCAAACAGTAAAATTGTTACCTAAACTTTTTTTTTGTTGAAAATATTAATCACAGACAATCAAATTATCGCAATCGCAATTTTGACTTCCCACAATTAAATGACCATGATTGACTGCTATGTTTACGTTTAGAATGTCTGCTTCGTTCATATGTATGTAGGTATGTTGACGAATGAGATAATCTACTGAAACCATGTGTACTCCATCCATAACTTTGGAAACACAATGTAAGGATGATTTGATAGGAGAGTCAAGTAGATTTGAGGAGGAAAGGTGAGAATTTCTTCATGCAGACCGCAGAATGATTAGGGGCTTAAAATGAGGATACTGAATAAATTAGCCTCTAACAAAAATGAATATTTAGTGAGCTTAGGAGAAAGTTGGTATTAGCTCTCCATGCCTTCATTAAAAACCCCAATTGAAGATTTGGACACTCTAACCACCATCTTGTGTAAAATAAAACTAAAATCAAAACAGTATGTTTCAGAGCAGCTTCAGAGTCCTCAGCGCTGTTTCATCTGCAGTTCATTGACACAGCTGATCCTCGTGGTAACCTCTTAACCACGCAGCCAGACAAAGGTTTCACATGGCATGTGGGGAGTGGAAGGGGTTAACGTGACCTCCTACATGCTGCCCCTGCCTTCGCCTTCATTGAAACAGTGACATCCTAATCTGCGTTGAGTCATTTATATTCAGCATGGCGCTCTGACTCACTCCAGATCCAGATAGCGAGCAGCAGGTGCTCCTATATGCACTCGTGCGGCATAGGAGACCCTACATACTCTCTGCTGCTCACACATGAAAACATGCCTTCCTTGTCTGTCCACGAGGATGAAGAAGCACTCCCGTTTGTGTGTGTCTGAAGCACAAATAATCTGGCTGTGTAGCATGTTGGCTCTATTCAAGTCTATTATCTCTCCCTCCACGGGCTCCATTCAGAGGGGCTCTTCTGCTCTGGGGTGCTGCCCTTTAAATGGCTGCCCGTGCCCCTCATTAGTCTGAGGATTCTTCTGAAGCACGGGTGAAATTGTGCGGGCCTTTTCAGAGATGTATACCTGTGTGTGTGTGTGTGTGTGTGTGTGTGTGTAATGGCTGGTGTTAGGAGAAAGAAAGGATAGAGAGAAAGTGGGGGAGGGGGCAGCTAATGAGAGATTACTGTGGCAAAGTAGGGAGGAAGAGGGAGGAATGAGGGGTGAGGAGATGTGGGAGTTGAATAGGTGAAGACAAGGTGGTGGGGATTTTTACAAGGGGGGATTCATTAGCCTGGTAAAAGGTAAAATGTAAGCATGATAATGTAAGCAACCCCGGCTCACGTAGAGCAGAGTCTGGGCAGTTTTCATGTCTTGTACTAAGTAAAAGATGACTTTTGTACATTCAGCTACACTCAGCTGTATTAGCACCTGCCCCCGAAATGTGTGACGGTGCAACGTTAGTCATATGTGGCTAAATTTAGTCGAGACATTTTGATGAAAAGTGCCCCCTGCATCACCGTTTGTGTTTTGCGGGCAAAAAATGCAAGGACGTCGTCCAGTGAAAGAGTTGACTTTGCAGTCAAGAGGAACAGCATAGTCCTTTTCCCCTTCGCATCACAATCTGCGAAACTGCTAGAAAAAGTTTTCACCAGTCGATAACTTATAAATGTAATCATTTGACATGATCTTAGATATATATATTTAAAAAAAAACATGCACTAAGTATTTTAATCAGTGTGACTCATTCAGTTTTTGTAGAAAACATAATTGAAGAAGGTAAACTGCACTAATTATACACATCTTCATCTTTTTGGAGGATTTCAATCACATAAATGCTCATTCATTTCATTGTAACCGCACACGTAAGTGTGGAATATCTGCAGGCATTTGATATCTCTTTGATTTACTCTCATTCAAATTGGTCTCCTCCCCGTCTTTCCCCATCAACCTCCCTGCACCTCCCCCTCTTGATCTGTGTACTGGTTATGTAAGTGGCCCCCTGAGGTGTGTTTGTGTGTGTGTGTGTGTGTATATATATCTGTGTGTACGTGTGTCTGTGTTAGTGGAGTAAGGTTGAGTAAGAACTCTGTGGAGACATCCTGCACTGAGCATCAGTTAACTGTTAATCTGATCCTTCAG
Organism: Anarrhichthys ocellatus; assembly: GCF_004355925.1. NCBI lineage: Eukaryota > Metazoa > Chordata > Actinopteri > Perciformes > Anarhichadidae > Anarrhichthys > Anarrhichthys ocellatus. The sequence continues at coordinate 11,671 of NW_022280801.1, read as the reverse complement.
ATGTTGTTTGATTCATGAAATCGATGGTCTGTCTGAGGAGTTTTGACTTCTGTTAAACCGTTTTCAGCACAGAATTACAGAAAAGTGGAAAAAACTGTGAGACACTTTACAAGAAAGCACAATATCTTTAGTGTTGGATGCTGCGTGTCTGGCCTCTCCAGTGTATGTAAAATCAGAATCTGGAAACTAGTAACTGTAGCTGTCAAATATATATGTAGTGAAGTAAAACCTGTGAATTGCAAATGAATAGAAGTATAAAGTAGCAGTTCACCAAATTTCTATTCAAGTACAGTACTTTGGTACTTGTACTTATGTACGTACATCCCACCACTACCAGCATTACTGTGGTCAGTGTTTAGCACCAAAATAGTGTTCTTGTAAGACAGGAAAGATTCACAAATCACGATTAAACACAAAGCAAGACGTGACGGCTGTAGCTGAGGGTGCAATTATTAAAATACAAATAATACTATAAAAATATTACTAACACTATCCGGGATCCCGGCGCTGTTAATCAAGAACAAATCATTAAGATAATGTTGTTTTAGATGATTGCAGTGTGCTGATTTTATGCAGATACTGTTCATGATATTGGTCATAGATTTTATGCTATTTCTACTATTAATGCTGCTCGTTTTATGCTGTGAACCTACTTCATTTTTTTTTTGTTTTATTTTTTTTAATGAATTCAGCTATTTATTTGTACAGAGACAGAATGTGTTATTCCTTCTATCAGAAATGACACTGTCTTGTTCTCCTGACTGTTGTTTAGCGGCCGTATGGAAGGAAAATATTGGTCTATTGTCAAGAGATCTGTAAAAGAGGCTCAAAATAAACATCTCAAACTCTACCAGAAGATAAATATTGTATTTGTCTGAATATTTAAATGTCGAGGGGTTTCAGAAGCGCCGGATGCCATTGTATAAAGAAAGGCTATAATGGTTTTCAATCTTCAACAACACAAACAGAAAGTACTATAGCAACATGTTGAGGTCATGTTGTTAAACTGCACTCTCCTTCTATACCTAAATAAGTCATGTGCATTGCTCTGCTGGTTGCTTATTGAAAAACTGCTGAAGTGTGTCAGCAGGTCATGCCGGACAGTGAAAAGGTAGAGGACAATGCAACACAGAGAGTGACAGAAGTTTAATGAGTTATGTCCTTCGTCATTTAAAAGGAATCAGTGAACATTTAAAAGCCATCAGGGGTGTGAAGCAGAAGCAGCCTCATCACCTTCTTACTCAATTAGAAATCTATTTTGGGATATGAGGATGTTCGGATGGATTTTCTCCAAACTAGGACAGGAAGTCATGCCAGTTACTTTGTGTTAATCATTTACAGATTTCCGTTCCAAGTTTTAGCATCTTTGAGCTGCTGTTTGATTTTTAATATATCACTTTGCATACGGAGAGAAATAAAGCTGCAGGAAAAGCAGAATTGGGTTAAAAAGTGCATAATTTGCCATAAATTAAGCCACGGTGGCCCTGAATCACCCCACTCAAGATTACAAAATGGGATGTGCACCTTTGCTTCACCAGTTAGTCGAAAATGTACTCAAGAACTTATCTTAATGGTTATAAAAGAGTTGTACTGTGTGTTAGAAAGTGAACCAGATCTAACTTTATTTAGTTGAAATGTATTTTTTTTCTACTTGTTTCAACAGTGCGGATTCACATAGATAGTTGGGCTCTCTTTTGGTCACAACCTCACCTTCACCTTAGAATTTGCTCTTTAAAGTAAATGTAATTGTTTTTTTTAGCTTGTATCCAAGTGGAAATTTTGGTCTGAATATGATTCAACACGTGTGTGTGTGTGTGTGTGTATTCATACTGTATATAAGCATGTATAAATACAACCATATCCACAGCAAATTTAAAGGGCTAGTGTGTAGGATTTTGGGGGATCTGTTAGAAGAAATTGAATATGACATTCAAAACTAGTTTTCAATGGTGTTTAACCATTGAAGTATTTTAAGCCTCAATGGAAAACTTTTTCAGTCCGACCTTCAAACAACCGTATCAGTCAACTGCTAATACCAACATTGTTCATGCAACATTAACGCTAATGAAAGCCTAACGGATTGAAGGGAATTGCTTTGCGAGACAGAGAATATTTTAAGAGACTGACAGAGATGGAGAGGGGGAGTGGGAGGGAAATAGCAGTAGGTCTGCTGCTCTCAGATCACAGTGAATGGGTCGCGTGAATTCACAGATGGGTTTCAACAGGATCACACTCTGGCCAGGGGAGTTGTTCTCACATACTGGAAGATGCTGTTTCAGCTCACGCACATACTCATACGTACTGCACGCATGAGCCGCTATCACATTTTGTAAATGGCAGGAAGAAACTACATGCATGCGTCCTCATGAGTATGTTGTGCTCATTATGCACCTCATCTCTGCATTCTTATCTTACTTTTATTCTGAAGATGTTATTTTCATGCTTCTGCATTATATCTGGTTATGTTTTACTGTTGTCCGTACGTCCATCCTGTCCTGAAAATGTCTTCAAATTTGGCACAAATGTCCACCTTGACTCAAAGTTGAAGTGATAAGAATTTGGTGGTCTAAGAGGCCGATCACACCAAGATGCGTCGCAACAAAATAACGGTGCTGTTGCTCTGTTGTTGAATGACGAGGAGGGGAAAATTATATAGTTCATCGTAATTAACTATCACAAATATCAATGTCCGTTCCAACCATATCTACTCTCATAACAACTGTCTGGAAGTCGGTGGTAAAGTAGTAAAGCCTGCCTCACATGCTTGCCTTGTTTGATTTGATTGGCTGCCTCGGATGATTTTGACATTGACGAGCGGTGCGACTCCGTGCCTGGCGCTGAAAAGTTGAGAATATTTTAACTTTCATGTGCGTCTAAAAACTGCCTCAAAAACGAGGCATGCGGCGCAAGAGAGGAAGGCACGGCAGGCGCGCTGTACCATAGGAAAACAATGGTTTTGCGGGCGACGCATTTCTAGCAACGCGTCTCGGTGTGGTCGGACCCATAGGTCCCTGTGACCTCATATAACACGTTTAGCCCAAATTACTTTGCAATTTACACAAGCAGCTCTGATAGAAATAACATACCCTGCTGCTCCGGACGCCATTAATAACATAGCCATTAGTTAAATGAGTGGGCGTGTCCAAACAATTAGCAGTTCTGGTTTAATGCTCATTAGATTTCCAGTGTGAGTTGATGAGGTTAGTTAGGGGTCAAACAGTCAAACTTCCACTGGAAGGCCGTCGTAACCTGGCTTTCCCTGGCCCTCAGCTATGACCTCTTCACTTTTACGCCCTCCTTCTTGGCAAAGAAAAAAGATGGAGAGGAGCCAAAATGTTTCTCTCCATTTGGGCTCATTTTCTGTCAACCATTTAAAAAGGTTTATAGACGTCAAGGTATTACTAGTATTGGTTTTTAAGAATCACAACTTTAAATGTAAGTCTCTTCTGGATGGGAAACATTGTTTAACACTGGCACATAACCAGACTATTATATTTAGAAGCATACATGTGAGGAATCAGAGTCATATCAAAATGTAACACAGTTTAAGGACTTGTGGGATTTTGGGCTATTTTGATTTCATATCATGTCTTCTTTCAGACTCATAGAAAGAAACATCCAAAATAACATTAACATTTAAGTGTTATGTTCAATCTTTTTTTCCTTGTTGTACATCCATGTCTACTCACTTGCAGACTTCTTATTTTTCTTCTTCTTTGTTGGTGCATTGCTACGTTTCTTGGCTCATTATGGCAACAAACTGTCAGCGGAATAAACTATCCTTACGAATGTGTATTAAATAACATTTCTGCTCTTTCTTTTTTTGTGAATTTGCATCGTTGTGCGCGTAAAAACATTGTTCAGTCTGTTCTATAGCACTACTAGTGGTCAAACACGCCCTGGGATACCTTTTTAAGTAGAAGATTATAAACAAGCACCCATTCAGAAACAAGTCTGTGATCATGGTGTAACACGTTGTAACCAGCCATGTTCAGTCAGCATTGATTCAGTGGAACAACTAGCTTACACTCCACTGCACTGTTCACAGTCTGCTTCCCAACATTAGCGAGGTCATACGTCTCTATGGGCAGACATGCAGTCAGTGATGAAACACATGACCCCACCTCAGCAGTTATGAGAGGTGAAGCACATCAAGAAATCATGCCCACCAGTATGTTAAATGTGTACCTACCTGCACTTTCACTCACCTAACCTAGTTACGTGTAGTGGCAGGTGTGGTGTTGAGTGAAGCTACAATGGCCGAGCAACATCTGACACTGAACCTAACATTTGGAAAATATGTCCAGTTGTACATAGAGGCAGGTGTGGCATATCAGCGCAGGGTTGACTAAAGCTGAAGGACCAAATTTGGGGTCTGATAAGGTGTCCATGACAAATTCCTAATCAAATTTAAGTTAATTAATAATATATTGACTAATATTTGGTCACTATTTGATATAAAAAAACAGCTTTTTGCACAGAAGTCCATGTGAAAACCATGCAGCTTGCTGGTAAGCATATGTTGTTTATAATGTATATTCTCATACATATAACACATGCAAATTTGACTTGCGATAATTAATAACAAATGGTAACTCTGTTTCCTCTCCCTCTGGATGAATACAACCTTCCTAGAGCAATGCATTAGGTGGAAGTATTAGGTTTGGGGACTGCCGGCATCAGCTTCACTCAATCCTGCACTGATACGGCACAATAAACACAATAACGTCGCACCTGCCTCTACATGTAACTGGAAATAAGTGTGCATACGCCATGAAGTGTAGCGTAGGTGTTGCACAGGCGATCATGCTCGGGTGTTAATGTTTCAACTAAATGAAACACACATGTGCATGACTTCTGTGTAACCAGTGCAAGTCTCTGGAAATTGTAGGTGTATTGTCAGAGGTTGGTCATATCGCAGAGGTTTTGTCAGACACGAGTGAGGCAATTAAAATACTAACATGCATGATTTTTCATATGCTTCAAACCCCATACAGCAATAAACACACACACACACACACACTGACCTTTCACCCTACTGCTGCGTCCAATGATGAGACTATTATTAGAGCGGATCATTACTAGTTATCAGTTCGCTGAAAGCCTTTCACCCCCTGTGCACTGTGTGTGTGTGTGTGTGTGTGTGCGTGCACGCTTCAGCTTCACAAAGCTGTTGTTGGATGGTCTCAGCATTTGAGCTCGCTCCAACTCGCTCTACCAGTGAAGAGCCTCTGATTGCAACATGATTGAGCAATTATTGCACTTTTATCACACCAGATATACCCCCTCTTTGGTCGGTGGACAGAGGGAGGGAGAGGATGAGCTGATCCGAAGAAGCTGGACATTTTTAAACGCTATAGAAAATGACTCAAGTGACGGGGTTGATGACTGTGATTGAGTTCGGAATGCTCACAGTACATCCGCTGAAAAAAACAAAAGGGAAAGGATACAGAGGGCTGCTTTGGCTGAGAGAAACAGAAGCTGATTGTTTGACAAAAACAAGGCATCTTAGTGGCAAAATAAAAATGCTTTAAATCCAACATGAGTTAAAATAGTGTCCCTATGTGTAACCTTCCACTGCTAATGATAAAATGATTTGTCTGGGATTGTGAAGACAATCTAAACAAACTTTACTTCATCAGTGTTTAGGGACAGGGTTGGCCTGGTTTTTGACACCAGGTGGTGCCTATGAGTGAGTAGCAAGATAGAAAGTAGAAGTTGGAGATGAAGAAGAAGTACTCTTCCTCTATTGTTGTTGTTACCTGCTGTAGCAAGAAGATTACCGGCAGCAGAAATAGAATTGTAGGCAGATTTAAGAGTGGGAATATATGGTAGTTTGTTTAGTGACGTATAAAATCACTACGAGTGAAAATACGTCACATCACACACAATTATGCACATTTAAATGGGATGTTACATTGTTAACTATGCTAATCGCACTGCACACACATTTTCACAGCTGTAAGGGATAACTTACACTATTGTGTTAGAGGCCATTGTGAGAGACCCGTGTTGTGAAGTGTGCGCATGTGCATGGTGTTATATACATTTGTATTTTTTTGCTGAGGATTAAAGGTGCTATATTGATAGAACAATGTTACATTATGTTAGCAGTGGCCATAGCACGAGAAGCATTAGTGCCAGCAGTAGTGTTGCCATTGGTTATAGATAATGGTAAAGATAAAAAGAGATTCATACAATACGAGTGATTCGATTTTTAACGAGGTCCTATTTTGCTCTCTTCTCTCTCTGTACACACAGATGCACATTCACACAGCTGACGTCAGGGATTATTTTCTGAGACAGCTTGCAGTGGATTTGAAGTATGAGCGGGGAAGTGGATTGTTTCTGCAATGCCCTTGACATTTCCCGGCTCCTCATTTCAGCTCAGTCACCGAATCAAAACGCATATTATTGAACGGCGGTCGGACAGCACACCACTAACCCCACCCGCCCCCTTTTTGTGCCCTGCCACACCCTTGCGGTGATAATGAATTGTCCTTGAATCCTGACTGGGGAACTTAAACCCCCTCCTCTCCTCTCAGAGTAAATTCGCTGACTTCCCGATCCTGTGGGAACAGACTGCGTGATGATGCACATTAATGGCTCAGGGAGAAAAGACATTTCCCTCCGACGCAGCATGACAGCGAACAATGAGAAGTTTGATTCTGTAGGAGTAACAAAGAAGGATATGGACGTGAAAAGGGAGACGGGGTGAAGGACTAAGATGGGAGAAGTAGTGTGTGAGGGAAACGAAAATCATCTTTGACTTTGATTTGTCATATTATCAGTGTTAAGATGCAAATGTTTGAAGACAGAAAGAGAGAGTGAGGATTCTGTAAGAACAGAGTAAAGGCAAATATTCTCGACATGCACAAGTTAAATACAGCATCTACTGCAGGAATGCCTGGTCCCTATTGTGCTACTGCCCTGAAATGTGGCCAGTAGCAGTTGTTTGAAAAAGTCAGACTGTGTTCCCAGCTGTCAGGAGTGGCACGGGTAATCGTTTCGCTATGCAACAGTAAGATTTCAAATTTTCAAGAAGAGTGTGTCAAAAGATGCTACTGCATGCAGTGCAGACAGGTGGATTTTGTATTTTTCATGAGAGCTTTAACAGCAAATCAACTCATTCTGCTCAGTGCAGTGCAGGTATTAAATATGAAAACGACTACACTTGTCCTGCTGTGTGCTAGGGCTTGGCTTGTTTACTAATTTAACTTGAAGAGGATTTTACAATCCTGTCTCCTAGAAATGACATTGATATAGTACTGATTTGAGGAAATGTTACGAACAAACCTATCTGGAAAAGTTGAAGAAATGTTGATACCGATACCAAGAATATCCGATGTTGCAGTACACTATCATTATGTCGTAACTACAGCATTATAAAACGTCTTTATGTTTATGTAAAGGCACTAGCAGCGCTTTAAACAGGAGGCTCAGACAACACTGATTCTTCAGCAGCTGTTAAGTTCTTCCGGCCTTAGTTATCATTGCCCTTCGTCTTTCCATTGCACAGTCACTCATATTCATTGCCCAGTGAAGACAACGTTGTCTCCGCCCGTATATCACTATCACTATAAAAGAAGATACTGGGTAGCCCTTTTATTGAATGTGAGATCACTCTACTGTAATATCAAGCATATGATGTACTTTGGTTGACAAAGTGTTTTAAGTGTTTTATGTGATGATCTGAAAGCTGGTGGGAAAGAAAGTCTTTAGGACAAACGCAGATAATTCAAACGTTTTTTGACAGGAAAATTGAATCTTTTTTATATTTACTCTCAGCATTGTGTAATTGCAGTTTTAAGTACCAAACTTGGTGTTATTAAAATCATATAGTAAGTTTAACGACTGCACAAAGTGTTTGGTTGCTCTGATGTTCTTGGGCCCGCCCTCTGTGCGTCATCTCTTTACATTTGTCCCTGTGCTCCGTTGCCCCATTTTTCTATCTGTCCCCCAAACACACACACGTGTGTACGCCCAATCCCCCTCCCCCCATTATTCATACCACCCCATGGATCCAGCCCTCCTGCCAGTGTTATTTCCTGTCTCCATGGGGAGCAGAGGGTGGGTTAATGAGGCAGACAGGCCAGATGATGCTCTTCCTGGTGAAGAACATCCAAAGTTCCTTAAACCTACATTATGCAACATCCATGTCTGACAAAAAAAGAAGCATGAGAACATGCGATAAAAAGCCGTTGAAAAGATTTGAGTGTCTTAGGCTTTTTCAGCTCATAATACTTGTTTAGGAATGTCTGATCAACAACCTCCCCAGTCTGGTCCCACTGCCAGGAGGGATGGTGGATGGGTCAAACGAACACAGGACTTTCACTAAGGGGACATTCGTTCGTGTCTCGTATGAAACCAAAAGTTGAGTTATTTCTGATGACGATGTTATGTGAAGTGACGCTATGTCACTGAGTCACATGACATGTCGGGATGAGATCATGTTGACCTCCCTGTATACAAGTACAAACTATTTTAGGTTATTTCACTGTGCCGAAACTTCTGTGTGTTTTTAACACGTAGATTTTAGAGTAAATCATCTTTAACATCAGTAAACACAGAAATCTGTGCATCCGTTGCAGTGAACTAGGTAGCTGTGGAGCTATTTGCCAGAACTGGAGTCTCTTTATCGTTAATTAAAACTGCACAATCTGTGCCATGCCATTTAAATTTTTGCAAAACTTGCAGACAAGAATAATATTCCTTTCCTAATCTTTGTTACTTCTTCAGCATGAGCACAAGCTAAATTGGAAGTGAGTCGACAAGTAGAACGTGAAGTGGATCTACTATGCTCTATATATTTACTACAACCATATACGTATGAAGAGAATTAAACACAGCGTTGGAGGCGGCGCCCCGTTCATTCCTATGAAAGTGGCACATGAGGCAAAAAAAGTTTGACTTCAGAGTATAAAATTCAAATAAGTTTAGCCGGCAATCTTCCTTCCGTCCAGTGGCCCATAGAGCTGTGTTTAGTCACAATCCAAAGGATTGAACAAGCTAAATTTAAGACGTGCTGATTGCACTAGATGATAAGTTACCAAATCAGGAGAGATGTTACAATTCATCCTGAGGGTGACATAAAAGTGTACCGCATTTCGTGACGATACATTTTATGGGGAACACCAAATTCTTTGGGATTCGTCCTCTGGGGAGTAAGAATGTTGGTGCAACATTTTATGATAATCCACATTCTGATTGTTGCGATAATTCAGTCTGACCCAAAGATGTGGACCTACCGGCGTTGCCATGTGATTAAATACTGGCATTGGTCTTACGTAAAGGTACTCCTGGAACACTCTTACATTTTTCGTAGCTCATAAATTTCTTGTGTGTGCCAGAGTGTGTTTACGTTTGATATGTCAGTCTTACAAACTAAACCCTGATGATGTGCATAGTTGTTAGATGGTTTAGATTGAAGTTGGTGTCTGTTTGGGCGAGTGATGGGAATAAAAGATAATAGGCACAAAAACAGAGAGGAGGAGTGAGTGTAAGAAGGGAGTGTGCTCAAGGGAAAGAGGAGCGATTTTCTGATGCGGTTTGACACCAGCCTAATATAAAACGTAAGCACACACATATCAGCTACTCATTAACATGGATAGGTAGCAATGGGGGATTAGAGTTGTGTTATTGCTGCACAAAACTCACAATCCTCACAATTTCTGTTTATTTCAAGACCCGAGGAAAAATGACGGAACTTTAATGATCTCTGCAGGGAAATAGTTTTTTACAGCAGCAAAGGAAAAACAAGACACATGTACGGATTACCTCTGAAACAACGAAAGCAAATGATTTTAATGATTTGCAAAAATTTCGGATTGTCCCGAGCCAGTCTGGAAGATCGGGATCAGTTCCGATCAAGGAACTTTGAATAAATTAGTTGCTGTAAAATCCTGATGTATTTTCAATCCTATGTTTGCTGTTCTTACCCCAGGTACCCCAACTGTTGAACCGCATTGCAAGTGAGTGAACAGCAGAGCTGAACAAACAGATAATCGGCAGCTAGCAGTTTTTTAATTAACTGTATCCACACTAGCACTACCTGCTGACTCTCACAACAGACTCTTTGTCTCGATTCCTGTAAAATGTTTGCAGGTGCATCACACCTCTATAGGGCTGCCGTTAGTTGAAAAGTGTACCAGAACTGCATTTGTTCATGCCCCACTGATGTTCAACGGATCCACACCAACACTGGATACTATAAAATATAGACAACTACCAGTTTTTGTAATTTGGTGCTAAAAAATATAATGCTGTGTGAACATATATTGTTCTCGCTGGAAAATTCACCAGAATGTTTTTCTTCCTACTGCCTCTTTATTTTGGATTCATTCTTCAGACATTAGCTATGACTTCAAACACACTTGAGGGGTCAAAAGAAAAACAACAACTTTATTGTCTTTATTGAAGTAGACCCATTATCATCTCCTCTGTGCTCATTGTTATTTCTGAACTGCAGCTGTGCTGTGAGGGGAAGCTGGAAGGTTTTCTACAAACTACACCAAGTTCAAAGTTCAAAGTTCTAGGATCCTTTTGTAAACTCAAAATGCAGCTGCTGATGTTAAGTAAGAAGTTAGGAAGAAAACATTGAGTCAAGACAGTTTTAATGTAATGTCTTGGCTAAAACTTTGGAAAAGAAAAGACAATGAAGGACTAAAACAAACCTTTATTTTATGTTTTAAATGGCTTTAAATTGTCACAATGACTTTTATTTTGAATTGTCCTTTAATATTTTACTTAAATGAATGTTTAAAATGATCCTAAATATTACAAATAATTTCTATTTCGTACTGACAAAAGCAGCCAAGTGAGAGCCATGGAGGTCTTCAGATGTAATCAATGGTCTGCTCACTTAAGCTTATGGAAAACTTAACCCCCATTTTGAATTGAATTGAAAACCTCTGTGTGGTATTACAGCTAGCTAAATCATACTGACACAATAATACAGTGTGGCAACCCAGAGGTTAATAGCAGGGCTGCAGATATATTGGTGTCACAAACACTAAATACTGTTGGTTAGTTCACATGCCCTGCTGTGACATGCCCTCTTGCTTGCCCTTATTTCCCTTTGTAATGTAAGTCATATATTACACACAGCTTCGAGCAATGTGGAAAATGAACGTCTCCAAAATGAGTTCTCCCAAAGGAGCATTATTATAAATGACTCTAAACTTTAACTGTAGTTTTACATACCTAATGTTTGAAAGAAGATGGCAATACTCTGAGAGCTCTGAGAGGCTGTACTTAGGCTGTGTCAGCATGCTCACAATGACAATACAAACGTGCTGAGGTTTCGCAGGTATAATGCTTGTCATAGTCAAAGTCTTGTTTTGGTGTGTCAGCATGCTAACAGTTGCTGATTAGCACTAAACACAAAGTACAGCTGGGACTAAGGGGAATGTCATCAGCTTAGATTTAGTGATTACATAGCCATTAGGATTCATCCTGTGGGAGCCATGCAGGTCTGTGCAAATTTCATGGCAATAAATCCAATAGTTGTTGATAAAATTCAGTCTGGACCATAGCCTGTAGAAGTGGACTTAGTCACCGTGACTTCACCCATGGGTTTGTGGAATGCCGTGTTGAAGCCTTGAATACAAGCCTTCCCATCCTGTTTTTTTTTTAGGCCAGACGTGAAATGAGAGAGTTTAGCAAAGCTACA
>NW_022280800.1:0-17914 GCF_004355925.1 Anarrhichthys ocellatus | reverse complement strand
ACACACACACACACACACACACACACACACACACACACACACACACAGACAACAGTCACACACAATCGCTAAACAGTAGTAGGCAGTGATTTCTTTTTTTTTTTTGTGATCCTGGGGAAACGTTCTGTTTCTTTGCTTCTTTCTGAGTGAGAGAGTGAATGAGTGTGTGACTGTGTGTGCGTGCAGAGGGTGGGGGTTCCCACAGAGACCATAAAGCACTGCAGCCTGATGTCTTCTACTATCTGTGTTGTGATCTGGTGTTCGGAAAATCAATGGCTAAATTACGCAGAGAATGAAGTGCTGTTATGTTCGTTTGGTAATAGGGGGGGGTAGTGTGTGCGTGATCACCAGAGACATTTTTCAGAAATGTTCTCTCTCTGGATTACCTTAATACTGAAGAAAACATGATGATTCTAAGGAGTTAAAATGAGCAGCTGTTTTCCTTTGACTTATAAACGGATTTATGGAAGTTTTAATTGACAAATATGGATATCCTCAGAAAGTGTAAGTCACTCTGAATCTAAAAACATGTGCATCATGTCTGCGTGTTAAGATTGGACTGAGTTATGACTTAGAGAAGAAGGGATTCTGATGCACCTGTCCGTTTTACCTCATGCGGTATCTTTACCTCTGCACCATGCAGCAAACAAAAAGTCCAGTATTTTTCTGCACCAGTACATTTTCTTTTCTCTGGTGGGTTTCGTGGTCTGTAGCTTGAAACCATGCTGATGTCAATATTCAGTTTGAATACTTTTATACCTAAAACCAACCTCTGTATGGTATTTGCCTATTAATGACCTCTAAGATGAAATAACAGTAGATGAAGCTGTATTGATCACTGTTGGGAACTGAGTTGTGTGAGCAAGGGATAGAACAATGCAGGGAAAAAATAGAAAAGTGGGTAATGAGTACAAGAATAGAATATATGATGAGGAATTGTAATTAAAACAATTGCAGAGCGTTACAGTGTATACTCAGTGTGTGTGTTTATATACAGTGCATTTCACTATTACAAGGAAACTTATACAACAGCACTCTGGATCGAGATCATTATGGTTGACTATATTTTATAAGCTACTTAAAATATTCTTAAGAATTTGCCAAAAAGAGGCTTCTCTGTTATGTCATAGTTGCGTCTGAAACATCTTTGTTTGAATAATCATTGCATTTGCTTCTATTTTACTTGCAAGGTTACATCATCGAAACATGCATTTTGTGTTCACCCGGTCAATACGGACACTGAAGTGAGGCAGTGACAGGAAAAGTGTGTTAGAGGAGCTCTCAATGGCCGTTACAATAAGAGGAGAGCTGTCCTGTAGTAGAGGCGTGGGTGGGTGTAAACGGTATATTTCCAGGAACAGAAGAAACTATAGGATTTTTCACCTAATGGCTGCATAGTCACAGGAAGCGAGTCTGCAGCGCATTGATTGGCCAAGCCAAATCAGAGCAGAATTACATGAGCCAATCAATGGCTCTGATAGCTCAGGGCCAGCGGGGAATCTGAGATCGAACCACATCGCTTGCTTTCATTCCCCCTGTTTTACATTTCCCAGTGTCTTTGTTCCTTTTTCCTTCTCCGCCCCAGTTTCCCTCCATTACCGGTGGCCCTGAGATAATGGTTATGAATAGGCGGTGTTACCATGTGACGTTTAAGGGCATCAAGTACATTTGGGAAGGGGAGATGAGAGAAGGAGCTCATTTGTGAAGGGAGATTAGGCCATTCAGTGGCTCAACGTTCTGCTGTCAGGAAGGCTGATGGGGACAATTGGTGGGAGGACGGGGATAAATGTTGTTGCATGTTCCCCATTGTCATTGATAATCATTCAGTAGACCCAGATACTGATAAACTCTGTTTCATTTGTTTGATTAACGGTATAGTCTCCATATTATTCACACTGGGGTTACCAGTGTTACTGGTGTCGTACTGTGACGCTAAGCTACTAATAGGATTTTTATTATGTCGCTTATCTCACAAAACTTTCAATGGTCCTACTGTTAGTAGTTCATACAGCAATGTAATGTATCAGTATCAATTTTTGACGCCTCGGTATAATTACTATTAACAAATGAGACAGTGGACATTTGTTACTCTCTGCGTCCCAGTGGTGGTATTTAATGTCTCCAGCAGGCTGATTGTTTGTTTTTCTACACCACCTTTGCCACCTCCGCAGTTTTTAAAACTCTAGACATAGTGGCGTTAAAGGATATGGCTTAAGATATTTTATATTTTTTTTATTGTCAACAAACCCATGAAAAGACCAAAACCAACAATGAATTAAAAAAAACAGCCAAACCCAGACACATTATCTCATTGAGCCATACAGCTTCATGGTTGGGTTTTTACTAATCTTTGCACATCAATGAGTCACAGTGTTATGCACACACGCTTTAGTTTATTTTGAGTCAGTCCCAGTTGTGGTGCAGTAAATTCTCACTGGAGCACTGAAAATGTATTAATCCGCCACTGAAAATAGTCCCCAACAAAGACTCCTCTTATGCCTGTTTAAATAATGTGTGCATAAAACAGCTGCCTAGAGTTTTTTAGAAATGAAAGTATATATTTGTGACTACATCTTCAGCTGGAACAAATGGACTTAGGCCTGTGTGCAACGGACAGAATGGGGAAGTCTGAGTGGTTTGTTTCGGTCTTCTAATGTGATTTGTTGAAAATAGGAAAAGTTTAGAATAACACCACCCTAATCCTTTAAAGCAAGACTATGCAACACAATCTTCCTCTTCGAACTGAAAGGTTGAATTCACAATCACTAAAATTCAGTTCTGTGCACCAGAAGTGTATCTATTGATGGAAGATTTAATAAGATGTGTATAATTATGACAAATGTGTTTATTTACTTGCTGTGTCTTAATTTAAATGTAGTTCCAGTGAGGAGGGGAATCTAATTGGTCTCTGTCCCTCCATTTGGTTTCATTTCATTTAATTTATTGGTCTGCACACAATGTCTCGCAGACGCGATTATCAGATCTTGCGATAATGAGACAAGCTGTATCTCACTACTTTCATTTTCTAAAGAGGCCATTAGATCAAAACAGTGACACTGATGCCACATGATGCATCACTAACATCATATTTTACAGAAACTGATAAATGAGGCATCCATGCACCCTGGATGCAGATTTCAGTCCGTCTGTGCTTTTTTTATGTTGTTGTTGGTATTAAGACGGAACATGCTTCGTCTCTCACATGTGTGGAAGGGCTGGAAGTAAAATGCCAAAACAACAGACTGCCTGGTTTATTATGAAACACTGAGGCAGCATGCCGATCATTTCATGGATCACTGCCAGCTGTCAAGGTGCCATCGCTGGTAATGTGCTCAAGTTCAGAACAGTCGGATTCAGAGTGACTGTTAGGGTCTGTGAGTCCTTGAACTTGAAAGGCTTCTCAACCATTTGTCTCTTTGGACATGAGGACATCTCCTTTGGGAGTTCAGACTGAAAGTCGGCGAGAGCGTCCAGCTGTTTCTGACAGAAGCTTGTGTACGAAGGGAGTTATCAACATCACCAGTGAAACATTTTTGAGGAAAAAATGTAGAAGATAGGCAGAGAATCGATGCACAGTGGTCGTGGTACGTGTGTAATGCTTAAGAACTTGGGCTATCCCATTTATTTTCAGTACAGCGCAGCTGATACACTTGAGAATGATACCTCACCTCAACAATACTTTGCAGGATAATTCCCTACACTCAGGTTCTCCACATTGAAGTGGAGTGAAAATGAGGAGCATACGGGAAGTCTTCCATCTTGGTGAACGGTTTTCTGACCTGATCTGATGACTGGCTTCGGGTTAAGAGTTAATGTTACACGATAGTAAGAGTGAGAAAATAAAAACAAATGGCATCATTCACCAATATTAATATGTGAGAAAAAATAATCTGAGGTTTGCTGACCGGCTTTTTCGGGGGCTTTCATATGATACTGTTTAGCATTGGATGTGGACGGTCTCATTGATTTCTTTCTCTGGCCTAAATGTTGTGAAGGGAACATTGTGTTAATGAGATCTGGGAATTCGACAACATCTGTAAAAAAAGGTCCAACAGGGTGATAAATACAAGCAGCAGGCGATCAGACAGGACGTAAACAAAAAGGCTCACTTGTTTGGAAGAGAAAACAAAAGCAAACAGTAAAATTGTTACCTAAACTTTTTTTTTGTTGAAAATATTAATCACAGACAATCAAATTATCGCAATCGCAATTTTGACTTCCCACAATTAAATGACCATGATTGACTGCTATGTTTACGTTTAGAATGTCTGCTTCGTTCATATGTATGTAGGTATGTTGACGAATGAGATAATCTACTGAAACCATGTGTACTCCATCCATAACTTTGGAAACACAATGTAAGGATGATTTGATAGGAGAGTCAAGTAGATTTGAGGAGGAAAGGTGAGAATTTCTTCATGCAGACCGCAGAATGATTAGGGGCTTAAAATGAGGATACTGAATAAATTAGCCTCTAACAAAAATGAATATTTAGTGAGCTTAGGAGAAAGTTGGTATTAGCTCTCCATGCCTTCATTAAAAACCCCAATTGAAGATTTGGACACTCTAACCACCATCTTGTGTAAAATAAAACTAAAATCAAAACAGTATGTTTCAGAGCAGCTTCAGAGTCCTCAGCGCTGTTTCATCTGCAGTTCATTGACACAGCTGATCCTCGTGGTAACCTCTTAACCACGCAGCCAGACAAAGGTTTCACATGGCATGTGGGGAGTGGAAGGGGTTAACGTGACCTCCTACATGCTGCCCCTGCCTTCGCCTTCATTGAAACAGTGACATCCTAATCTGCGTTGAGTCATTTATATTCAGCATGGCGCTCTGACTCACTCCAGATCCAGATAGCGAGCAGCAGGTGCTCCTATATGCACTCGTGCGGCATAGGAGACCCTACATACTCTCTGCTGCTCACACATGAAAACATGCCTTCCTTGTCTGTCCACGAGGATGAAGAAGCACTCCCGTTTGTGTGTGTCTGAAGCACAAATAATCTGGCTGTGTAGCATGTTGGCTCTATTCAAGTCTATTATCTCTCCCTCCACGGGCTCCATTCAGAGGGGCTCTTCTGCTCTGGGGTGCTGCCCTTTAAATGGCTGCCCGTGCCCCTCATTAGTCTGAGGATTCTTCTGAAGCACGGGTGAAATTGTGCGGGCCTTTTCAGAGATGTATACCTGTGTGTGTGTGTGTGTGTGTGTGTGTGTGTGTAATGGCTGGTGTTAGGAGAAAGAAAGGATAGAGAGAAAGTGGGGGAGGGGGCAGCTAATGAGAGATTACTGTGGCAAAGTAGGGAGGAAGAGGGAGGAATGAGGGGTGAGGAGATGTGGGAGTTGAATAGGTGAAGACAAGGTGGTGGGGATTTTTACAAGGGGGGATTCATTAGCCTGGTAAAAGGTAAAATGTAAGCATGATAATGTAAGCAACCCCGGCTCACGTAGAGCAGAGTCTGGGCAGTTTTCATGTCTTGTACTAAGTAAAAGATGACTTTTGTACATTCAGCTACACTCAGCTGTATTAGCACCTGCCCCCGAAATGTGTGACGGTGCAACGTTAGTCATATGTGGCTAAATTTAGTCGAGACATTTTGATGAAAAGTGCCCCCTGCATCACCGTTTGTGTTTTGCGGGCAAAAAATGCAAGGACGTCGTCCAGTGAAAGAGTTGACTTTGCAGTCAAGAGGAACAGCATAGTCCTTTTCCCCTTCGCATCACAATCTGCGAAACTGCTAGAAAAAGTTTTCACCAGTCGATAACTTATAAATGTAATCATTTGACATGATCTTAGATATATATATTTAAAAAAAAACATGCACTAAGTATTTTAATCAGTGTGACTCATTCAGTTTTTGTAGAAAACATAATTGAAGAAGGTAAACTGCACTAATTATACACATCTTCATCTTTTTGGAGGATTTCAATCACATAAATGCTCATTCATTTCATTGTAACCGCACACGTAAGTGTGGAATATCTGCAGGCATTTGATATCTCTTTGATTTACTCTCATTCAAATTGGTCTCCTCCCCGTCTTTCCCCATCAACCTCCCTGCACCTCCCCCTCTTGATCTGTGTACTGGTTATGTAAGTGGCCCCCTGAGGTGTGTTTGTGTGTGTGTGTGTGTGTATATATATCTGTGTGTACGTGTGTCTGTGTTAGTGGAGTAAGGTTGAGTAAGAACTCTGTGGAGACATCCTGCACTGAGCATCAGTTAACTGTTAATCTGATCCTTCAGATGTTGTTTGATTCATGAAATCGATGGTCTGTCTGAGGAGTTTTGACTTCTGTTAAACCGTTTTCAGCACAGAATTACAGAAAAGTGGAAAAAACTGTGAGACACTTTACAAGAAAGCACAATATCTTTAGTGTTGGATGCTGCGTGTCTGGCCTCTCCAGTGTATGTAAAATCAGAATCTGGAAACTAGTAACTGTAGCTGTCAAATATATATGTAGTGAAGTAAAACCTGTGAATTGCAAATGAATAGAAGTATAAAGTAGCAGTTCACCAAATTTCTATTCAAGTACAGTACTTTGGTACTTGTACTTATGTACGTACATCCCACCACTACCAGCATTACTGTGGTCAGTGTTTAGCACCAAAATAGTGTTCTTGTAAGACAGGAAAGATTCACAAATCACGATTAAACACAAAGCAAGACGTGACGGCTGTAGCTGAGGGTGCAATTATTAAAATACAAATAATACTATAAAAATATTACTAACACTATCCGGGATCCCGGCGCTGTTAATCAAGAACAAATCATTAAGATAATGTTGTTTTAGATGATTGCAGTGTGCTGATTTTATGCAGATACTGTTCATGATATTGGTCATAGATTTTATGCTATTTCTACTATTAATGCTGCTCGTTTTATGCTGTGAACCTACTTCATTTTTTTTTTGTTTTATTTTTTTTAATGAATTCAGCTATTTATTTGTACAGAGACAGAATGTGTTATTCCTTCTATCAGAAATGACACTGTCTTGTTCTCCTGACTGTTGTTTAGCGGCCGTATGGAAGGAAAATATTGGTCTATTGTCAAGAGATCTGTAAAAGAGGCTCAAAATAAACATCTCAAACTCTACCAGAAGATAAATATTGTATTTGTCTGAATATTTAAATGTCGAGGGGTTTCAGAAGCGCCGGATGCCATTGTATAAAGAAAGGCTATAATGGTTTTCAATCTTCAACAACACAAACAGAAAGTACTATAGCAACATGTTGAGGTCATGTTGTTAAACTGCACTCTCCTTCTATACCTAAATAAGTCATGTGCATTGCTCTGCTGGTTGCTTATTGAAAAACTGCTGAAGTGTGTCAGCAGGTCATGCCGGACAGTGAAAAGGTAGAGGACAATGCAACACAGAGAGTGACAGAAGTTTAATGAGTTATGTCCTTCGTCATTTAAAAGGAATCAGTGAACATTTAAAAGCCATCAGGGGTGTGAAGCAGAAGCAGCCTCATCACCTTCTTACTCAATTAGAAATCTATTTTGGGATATGAGGATGTTCGGATGGATTTTCTCCAAACTAGGACAGGAAGTCATGCCAGTTACTTTGTGTTAATCATTTACAGATTTCCGTTCCAAGTTTTAGCATCTTTGAGCTGCTGTTTGATTTTTAATATATCACTTTGCATACGGAGAGAAATAAAGCTGCAGGAAAAGCAGAATTGGGTTAAAAAGTGCATAATTTGCCATAAATTAAGCCACGGTGGCCCTGAATCACCCCACTCAAGATTACAAAATGGGATGTGCACCTTTGCTTCACCAGTTAGTCGAAAATGTACTCAAGAACTTATCTTAATGGTTATAAAAGAGTTGTACTGTGTGTTAGAAAGTGAACCAGATCTAACTTTATTTAGTTGAAATGTATTTTTTTTCTACTTGTTTCAACAGTGCGGATTCACATAGATAGTTGGGCTCTCTTTTGGTCACAACCTCACCTTCACCTTAGAATTTGCTCTTTAAAGTAAATGTAATTGTTTTTTTTAGCTTGTATCCAAGTGGAAATTTTGGTCTGAATATGATTCAACACGTGTGTGTGTGTGTGTGTGTATTCATACTGTATATAAGCATGTATAAATACAACCATATCCACAGCAAATTTAAAGGGCTAGTGTGTAGGATTTTGGGGGATCTGTTAGAAGAAATTGAATATGACATTCAAAACTAGTTTTCAATGGTGTTTAACCATTGAAGTATTTTAAGCCTCAATGGAAAACTTTTTCAGTCCGACCTTCAAACAACCGTATCAGTCAACTGCTAATACCAACATTGTTCATGCAACATTAACGCTAATGAAAGCCTAACGGATTGAAGGGAATTGCTTTGCGAGACAGAGAATATTTTAAGAGACTGACAGAGATGGAGAGGGGGAGTGGGAGGGAAATAGCAGTAGGTCTGCTGCTCTCAGATCACAGTGAATGGGTCGCGTGAATTCACAGATGGGTTTCAACAGGATCACACTCTGGCCAGGGGAGTTGTTCTCACATACTGGAAGATGCTGTTTCAGCTCACGCACATACTCATACGTACTGCACGCATGAGCCGCTATCACATTTTGTAAATGGCAGGAAGAAACTACATGCATGCGTCCTCATGAGTATGTTGTGCTCATTATGCACCTCATCTCTGCATTCTTATCTTACTTTTATTCTGAAGATGTTATTTTCATGCTTCTGCATTATATCTGGTTATGTTTTACTGTTGTCCGTACGTCCATCCTGTCCTGAAAATGTCTTCAAATTTGGCACAAATGTCCACCTTGACTCAAAGTTGAAGTGATAAGAATTTGGTGGTCTAAGAGGCCGATCACACCAAGATGCGTCGCAACAAAATAACGGTGCTGTTGCTCTGTTGTTGAATGACGAGGAGGGGAAAATTATATAGTTCATCGTAATTAACTATCACAAATATCAATGTCCGTTCCAACCATATCTACTCTCATAACAACTGTCTGGAAGTCGGTGGTAAAGTAGTAAAGCCTGCCTCACATGCTTGCCTTGTTTGATTTGATTGGCTGCCTCGGATGATTTTGACATTGACGAGCGGTGCGACTCCGTGCCTGGCGCTGAAAAGTTGAGAATATTTTAACTTTCATGTGCGTCTAAAAACTGCCTCAAAAACGAGGCATGCGGCGCAAGAGAGGAAGGCACGGCAGGCGCGCTGTACCATAGGAAAACAATGGTTTTGCGGGCGACGCATTTCTAGCAACGCGTCTCGGTGTGGTCGGACCCATAGGTCCCTGTGACCTCATATAACACGTTTAGCCCAAATTACTTTGCAATTTACACAAGCAGCTCTGATAGAAATAACATACCCTGCTGCTCCGGACGCCATTAATAACATAGCCATTAGTTAAATGAGTGGGCGTGTCCAAACAATTAGCAGTTCTGGTTTAATGCTCATTAGATTTCCAGTGTGAGTTGATGAGGTTAGTTAGGGGTCAAACAGTCAAACTTCCACTGGAAGGCCGTCGTAACCTGGCTTTCCCTGGCCCTCAGCTATGACCTCTTCACTTTTACGCCCTCCTTCTTGGCAAAGAAAAAAGATGGAGAGGAGCCAAAATGTTTCTCTCCATTTGGGCTCATTTTCTGTCAACCATTTAAAAAGGTTTATAGACGTCAAGGTATTACTAGTATTGGTTTTTAAGAATCACAACTTTAAATGTAAGTCTCTTCTGGATGGGAAACATTGTTTAACACTGGCACATAACCAGACTATTATATTTAGAAGCATACATGTGAGGAATCAGAGTCATATCAAAATGTAACACAGTTTAAGGACTTGTGGGATTTTGGGCTATTTTGATTTCATATCATGTCTTCTTTCAGACTCATAGAAAGAAACATCCAAAATAACATTAACATTTAAGTGTTATGTTCAATCTTTTTTTCCTTGTTGTACATCCATGTCTACTCACTTGCAGACTTCTTATTTTTCTTCTTCTTTGTTGGTGCATTGCTACGTTTCTTGGCTCATTATGGCAACAAACTGTCAGCGGAATAAACTATCCTTACGAATGTGTATTAAATAACATTTCTGCTCTTTCTTTTTTTGTGAATTTGCATCGTTGTGCGCGTAAAAACATTGTTCAGTCTGTTCTATAGCACTACTAGTGGTCAAACACGCCCTGGGATACCTTTTTAAGTAGAAGATTATAAACAAGCACCCATTCAGAAACAAGTCTGTGATCATGGTGTAACACGTTGTAACCAGCCATGTTCAGTCAGCATTGATTCAGTGGAACAACTAGCTTACACTCCACTGCACTGTTCACAGTCTGCTTCCCAACATTAGCGAGGTCATACGTCTCTATGGGCAGACATGCAGTCAGTGATGAAACACATGACCCCACCTCAGCAGTTATGAGAGGTGAAGCACATCAAGAAATCATGCCCACCAGTATGTTAAATGTGTACCTACCTGCACTTTCACTCACCTAACCTAGTTACGTGTAGTGGCAGGTGTGGTGTTGAGTGAAGCTACAATGGCCGAGCAACATCTGACACTGAACCTAACATTTGGAAAATATGTCCAGTTGTACATAGAGGCAGGTGTGGCATATCAGCGCAGGGTTGACTAAAGCTGAAGGACCAAATTTGGGGTCTGATAAGGTGTCCATGACAAATTCCTAATCAAATTTAAGTTAATTAATAATATATTGACTAATATTTGGTCACTATTTGATATAAAAAAACAGCTTTTTGCACAGAAGTCCATGTGAAAACCATGCAGCTTGCTGGTAAGCATATGTTGTTTATAATGTATATTCTCATACATATAACACATGCAAATTTGACTTGCGATAATTAATAACAAATGGTAACTCTGTTTCCTCTCCCTCTGGATGAATACAACCTTCCTAGAGCAATGCATTAGGTGGAAGTATTAGGTTTGGGGACTGCCGGCATCAGCTTCACTCAATCCTGCACTGATACGGCACAATAAACACAATAACGTCGCACCTGCCTCTACATGTAACTGGAAATAAGTGTGCATACGCCATGAAGTGTAGCGTAGGTGTTGCACAGGCGATCATGCTCGGGTGTTAATGTTTCAACTAAATGAAACACACATGTGCATGACTTCTGTGTAACCAGTGCAAGTCTCTGGAAATTGTAGGTGTATTGTCAGAGGTTGGTCATATCGCAGAGGTTTTGTCAGACACGAGTGAGGCAATTAAAATACTAACATGCATGATTTTTCATATGCTTCAAACCCCATACAGCAATAAACACACACACACACACACACTGACCTTTCACCCTACTGCTGCGTCCAATGATGAGACTATTATTAGAGCGGATCATTACTAGTTATCAGTTCGCTGAAAGCCTTTCACCCCCTGTGCACTGTGTGTGTGTGTGTGTGTGTGTGCGTGCACGCTTCAGCTTCACAAAGCTGTTGTTGGATGGTCTCAGCATTTGAGCTCGCTCCAACTCGCTCTACCAGTGAAGAGCCTCTGATTGCAACATGATTGAGCAATTATTGCACTTTTATCACACCAGATATACCCCCTCTTTGGTCGGTGGACAGAGGGAGGGAGAGGATGAGCTGATCCGAAGAAGCTGGACATTTTTAAACGCTATAGAAAATGACTCAAGTGACGGGGTTGATGACTGTGATTGAGTTCGGAATGCTCACAGTACATCCGCTGAAAAAAACAAAAGGGAAAGGATACAGAGGGCTGCTTTGGCTGAGAGAAACAGAAGCTGATTGTTTGACAAAAACAAGGCATCTTAGTGGCAAAATAAAAATGCTTTAAATCCAACATGAGTTAAAATAGTGTCCCTATGTGTAACCTTCCACTGCTAATGATAAAATGATTTGTCTGGGATTGTGAAGACAATCTAAACAAACTTTACTTCATCAGTGTTTAGGGACAGGGTTGGCCTGGTTTTTGACACCAGGTGGTGCCTATGAGTGAGTAGCAAGATAGAAAGTAGAAGTTGGAGATGAAGAAGAAGTACTCTTCCTCTATTGTTGTTGTTACCTGCTGTAGCAAGAAGATTACCGGCAGCAGAAATAGAATTGTAGGCAGATTTAAGAGTGGGAATATATGGTAGTTTGTTTAGTGACGTATAAAATCACTACGAGTGAAAATACGTCACATCACACACAATTATGCACATTTAAATGGGATGTTACATTGTTAACTATGCTAATCGCACTGCACACACATTTTCACAGCTGTAAGGGATAACTTACACTATTGTGTTAGAGGCCATTGTGAGAGACCCGTGTTGTGAAGTGTGCGCATGTGCATGGTGTTATATACATTTGTATTTTTTTGCTGAGGATTAAAGGTGCTATATTGATAGAACAATGTTACATTATGTTAGCAGTGGCCATAGCACGAGAAGCATTAGTGCCAGCAGTAGTGTTGCCATTGGTTATAGATAATGGTAAAGATAAAAAGAGATTCATACAATACGAGTGATTCGATTTTTAACGAGGTCCTATTTTGCTCTCTTCTCTCTCTGTACACACAGATGCACATTCACACAGCTGACGTCAGGGATTATTTTCTGAGACAGCTTGCAGTGGATTTGAAGTATGAGCGGGGAAGTGGATTGTTTCTGCAATGCCCTTGACATTTCCCGGCTCCTCATTTCAGCTCAGTCACCGAATCAAAACGCATATTATTGAACGGCGGTCGGACAGCACACCACTAACCCCACCCGCCCCCTTTTTGTGCCCTGCCACACCCTTGCGGTGATAATGAATTGTCCTTGAATCCTGACTGGGGAACTTAAACCCCCTCCTCTCCTCTCAGAGTAAATTCGCTGACTTCCCGATCCTGTGGGAACAGACTGCGTGATGATGCACATTAATGGCTCAGGGAGAAAAGACATTTCCCTCCGACGCAGCATGACAGCGAACAATGAGAAGTTTGATTCTGTAGGAGTAACAAAGAAGGATATGGACGTGAAAAGGGAGACGGGGTGAAGGACTAAGATGGGAGAAGTAGTGTGTGAGGGAAACGAAAATCATCTTTGACTTTGATTTGTCATATTATCAGTGTTAAGATGCAAATGTTTGAAGACAGAAAGAGAGAGTGAGGATTCTGTAAGAACAGAGTAAAGGCAAATATTCTCGACATGCACAAGTTAAATACAGCATCTACTGCAGGAATGCCTGGTCCCTATTGTGCTACTGCCCTGAAATGTGGCCAGTAGCAGTTGTTTGAAAAAGTCAGACTGTGTTCCCAGCTGTCAGGAGTGGCACGGGTAATCGTTTCGCTATGCAACAGTAAGATTTCAAATTTTCAAGAAGAGTGTGTCAAAAGATGCTACTGCATGCAGTGCAGACAGGTGGATTTTGTATTTTTCATGAGAGCTTTAACAGCAAATCAACTCATTCTGCTCAGTGCAGTGCAGGTATTAAATATGAAAACGACTACACTTGTCCTGCTGTGTGCTAGGGCTTGGCTTGTTTACTAATTTAACTTGAAGAGGATTTTACAATCCTGTCTCCTAGAAATGACATTGATATAGTACTGATTTGAGGAAATGTTACGAACAAACCTATCTGGAAAAGTTGAAGAAATGTTGATACCGATACCAAGAATATCCGATGTTGCAGTACACTATCATTATGTCGTAACTACAGCATTATAAAACGTCTTTATGTTTATGTAAAGGCACTAGCAGCGCTTTAAACAGGAGGCTCAGACAACACTGATTCTTCAGCAGCTGTTAAGTTCTTCCGGCCTTAGTTATCATTGCCCTTCGTCTTTCCATTGCACAGTCACTCATATTCATTGCCCAGTGAAGACAACGTTGTCTCCGCCCGTATATCACTATCACTATAAAAGAAGATACTGGGTAGCCCTTTTATTGAATGTGAGATCACTCTACTGTAATATCAAGCATATGATGTACTTTGGTTGACAAAGTGTTTTAAGTGTTTTATGTGATGATCTGAAAGCTGGTGGGAAAGAAAGTCTTTAGGACAAACGCAGATAATTCAAACGTTTTTTGACAGGAAAATTGAATCTTTTTTATATTTACTCTCAGCATTGTGTAATTGCAGTTTTAAGTACCAAACTTGGTGTTATTAAAATCATATAGTAAGTTTAACGACTGCACAAAGTGTTTGGTTGCTCTGATGTTCTTGGGCCCGCCCTCTGTGCGTCATCTCTTTACATTTGTCCCTGTGCTCCGTTGCCCCATTTTTCTATCTGTCCCCCAAACACACACACGTGTGTACGCCCAATCCCCCTCCCCCCATTATTCATACCACCCCATGGATCCAGCCCTCCTGCCAGTGTTATTTCCTGTCTCCATGGGGAGCAGAGGGTGGGTTAATGAGGCAGACAGGCCAGATGATGCTCTTCCTGGTGAAGAACATCCAAAGTTCCTTAAACCTACATTATGCAACATCCATGTCTGACAAAAAAAGAAGCATGAGAACATGCGATAAAAAGCCGTTGAAAAGATTTGAGTGTCTTAGGCTTTTTCAGCTCATAATACTTGTTTAGGAATGTCTGATCAACAACCTCCCCAGTCTGGTCCCACTGCCAGGAGGGATGGTGGATGGGTCAAACGAACACAGGACTTTCACTAAGGGGACATTCGTTCGTGTCTCGTATGAAACCAAAAGTTGAGTTATTTCTGATGACGATGTTATGTGAAGTGACGCTATGTCACTGAGTCACATGACATGTCGGGATGAGATCATGTTGACCTCCCTGTATACAAGTACAAACTATTTTAGGTTATTTCACTGTGCCGAAACTTCTGTGTGTTTTTAACACGTAGATTTTAGAGTAAATCATCTTTAACATCAGTAAACACAGAAATCTGTGCATCCGTTGCAGTGAACTAGGTAGCTGTGGAGCTATTTGCCAGAACTGGAGTCTCTTTATCGTTAATTAAAACTGCACAATCTGTGCCATGCCATTTAAATTTTTGCAAAACTTGCAGACAAGAATAATATTCCTTTCCTAATCTTTGTTACTTCTTCAGCATGAGCACAAGCTAAATTGGAAGTGAGTCGACAAGTAGAACGTGAAGTGGATCTACTATGCTCTATATATTTACTACAACCATATACGTATGAAGAGAATTAAACACAGCGTTGGAGGCGGCGCCCCGTTCATTCCTATGAAAGTGGCACATGAGGCAAAAAAAGTTTGACTTCAGAGTATAAAATTCAAATAAGTTTAGCCGGCAATCTTCCTTCCGTCCAGTGGCCCATAGAGCTGTGTTTAGTCACAATCCAAAGGATTGAACAAGCTAAATTTAAGACGTGCTGATTGCACTAGATGATAAGTTACCAAATCAGGAGAGATGTTACAATTCATCCTGAGGGTGACATAAAAGTGTACCGCATTTCGTGACGATACATTTTATGGGGAACACCAAATTCTTTGGGATTCGTCCTCTGGGGAGTAAGAATGTTGGTGCAACATTTTATGATAATCCACATTCTGATTGTTGCGATAATTCAGTCTGACCCAAAGATGTGGACCTACCGGCGTTGCCATGTGATTAAATACTGGCATTGGTCTTACGTAAAGGTACTCCTGGAACACTCTTACATTTTTCGTAGCTCATAAATTTCTTGTGTGTGCCAGAGTGTGTTTACGTTTGATATGTCAGTCTTACAAACTAAACCCTGATGATGTGCATAGTTGTTAGATGGTTTAGATTGAAGTTGGTGTCTGTTTGGGCGAGTGATGGGAATAAAAGATAATAGGCACAAAAACAGAGAGGAGGAGTGAGTGTAAGAAGGGAGTGTGCTCAAGGGAAAGAGGAGCGATTTTCTGATGCGGTTTGACACCAGCCTAATATAAAACGTAAGCACACACATATCAGCTACTCATTAACATGGATAGGTAGCAATGGGGGATTAGAGTTGTGTTATTGCTGCACAAAACTCACAATCCTCACAATTTCTGTTTATTTCAAGACCCGAGGAAAAATGACGGAACTTTAATGATCTCTGCAGGGAAATAGTTTTTTACAGCAGCAAAGGAAAAACAAGACACATGTACGGATTACCTCTGAAACAACGAAAGCAAATGATTTTAATGATTTGCAAAAATTTCGGATTGTCCCGAGCCAGTCTGGAAGATCGGGATCAGTTCCGATCAAGGAACTTTGAATAAATTAGTTGCTGTAAAATCCTGATGTATTTTCAATCCTATGTTTGCTGTTCTTACCCCAGGTACCCCAACTGTTGAACCGCATTGCAAGTGAGTGAACAGCAGAGCTGAACAAACAGATAATCGGCAGCTAGCAGTTTTTTAATTAACTGTATCCACACTAGCACTACCTGCTGACTCTCACAACAGACTCTTTGTCTCGATTCCTGTAAAATGTTTGCAGGTGCATCACACCTCTATAGGGCTGCCGTTAGTTGAAAAGTGTACCAGAACTGCATTTGTTCATGCCCCACTGATGTTCAACGGATCCACACCAACACTGGATACTATAAAATATAGACAACTACCAGTTTTTGTAATTTGGTGCTAAAAAATATAATGCTGTGTGAACATATATTGTTCTCGCTGGAAAATTCACCAGAATGTTTTTCTTCCTACTGCCTCTTTATTTTGGATTCATTCTTCAGACATTAGCTATGACTTCAAACACACTTGAGGGGTCAAAAGAAAAACAACAACTTTATTGTCTTTATTGAAGTAGACCCATTATCATCTCCTCTGTGCTCATTGTTATTTCTGAACTGCAGCTGTGCTGTGAGGGGAAGCTGGAAGGTTTTCTACAAACTACACCAAGTTCAAAGTTCAAAGTTCTAGGATCCTTTTGTAAACTCAAAATGCAGCTGCTGATGTTAAGTAAGAAGTTAGGAAGAAAACATTGAGTCAAGACAGTTTTAATGTAATGTCTTGGCTAAAACTTTGGAAAAGAAAAGACAATGAAGGACTAAAACAAACCTTTATTTTATGTTTTAAATGGCTTTAAATTGTCACAATGACTTTTATTTTGAATTGTCCTTTAATATTTTACTTAAATGAATGTTTAAAATGATCCTAAATATTACAAATAATTTCTATTTCGTACTGACAAAAGCAGCCAAGTGAGAGCCATGGAGGTCTTCAGATGTAATCAATGGTCTGCTCACTTAAGCTTATGGAAAACTTAACCCCCATTTTGAATTGAATTGAAAACCTCTGTGTGGTATTACAGCTAGCTAAATCATACTGACACAATAATACAGTGTGGCAACCCAGAGGTTAATAGCAGGGCTGCAGATATATTGGTGTCACAAACACTAAATACTGTTGGTTAGTTCACATGCCCTGCTGTGACATGCCCTCTTGCTTGCCCTTATTTCCCTTTGTAATGTAAGTCATATATTACACACAGCTTCGAGCAATGTGGAAAATGAACGTCTCCAAAATGAGTTCTCCCAAAGGAGCATTATTATAAATGACTCTAAACTTTAACTGTAGTTTTACATACCTAATGTTTGAAAGAAGATGGCAATACTCTGAGAGCTCTGAGAGGCTGTACTTAGGCTGTGTCAGCATGCTCACAATGACAATACAAACGTGCTGAGGTTTCGCAGGTATAATGCTTGTCATAGTCAAAGTCTTGTTTTGGTGTGTCAGCATGCTAACAGTTGCTGATTAGCACTAAACACAAAGTACAGCTGGGACTAAGGGGAATGTCATCAGCTTAGATTTAGTGATTACATAGCCATTAGGATTCATCCTGTGGGAGCCATGCAGGTCTGTGCAAATTTCATGGCAATAAATCCAATAGTTGTTGATAAAATTCAGTCTGGACCATAGCCTGTAGAAGTGGACTTAGTCACCGTGACTTCACCCATGGGTTTGTGGAATGCCGTGTTGAAGCCTTGAATACAAGCCTTCCCATCCTGTTTTTTTTTAGGCCAGACGTGAAATGAGAGAGTTTAGCAAAGCTACA
>NW_022280799.1:0-17861 GCF_004355925.1 Anarrhichthys ocellatus | reverse complement strand
GGGCCTCTCTTCTTACCTAGAGACACAGAGGTGAAATCTGATTGGATAAAAGCTCTACTTAAAACAAGCTGCACTGGAAGCAGAGCAACTGAGGAAGACAGTAGCTGTGCAATGAGAAAATAAGATAATGGGAAAAATATTTTTATAAATTATAATACATGTAGTGTATTTAAGAAAAATTATTAAATTATAAAATAGATATAACTGTGATTCTGTTTTGGCCAGCAGAGAAGGTCTTGCAGGCCCTGACGGCCCACCACTGTTGTAAAGACAACCAGTGTTGATCTGATATAATAGTAGTAAGCGTGACATTCATTTTAGAATGGCCACCACAAGAAAAGCTGTTCTTTGTTTAGATTATGAAATGGACATGGAATCATAGATGTCTGCATCAAGCTGATAGTGTTAGCATTAGCTAGCATTGTTAAGATTATTAAACGGACAATTCATATTTTCGAGCAGCCTGGCTTCTTTGTAGCCGCTGGTTCGTTTTCAGGCTGCAAGCAATACGTAGCGGTAGCATTAGCATCACTGCTACTGCTAGCTGCCTGGCTACTGTACAAAGAAATAAAGTACCGTAAGAATCCCAATTTAAACTCAAAACATAGATCTTAGTTCTATGACAAAGAGAGGTTCAATTCAATTCAATTCATTTTGTATAGCCCAAAATCACAAATTTGCCTCAGAGGGCTTTACAATCTGTACACATACGACATCCTCTGTCCCAGGACCCTCACTTCAGAACAGGAAGAACTCCCCCAAAAACCCTTTAACGGGGAGAAAAGAGGAAGAGACCTTATGGAGAGCAACAGAGGAGGGATCCCTCTATCAGGATGGACAGAAGTGCAATAGATGTCATGTGTACAGAATGAACAACATAACAGAGTTATAACACATTCAAAGGTGAAAAAACAAAATAAATATATTTATTTATCAGAGATCGTCCCTTAGGCGGACAGAATTACATAATGAAAGCGAGGCTTACAAGGAACCAATCTAAACGCATATTTTATAGCCACCACATTGCGCAATCAACATTTCACGTCACAATGGTAAAAGCTAAAGACATATCCACTGTCACTCTAATGTCACTACAATGTTAAAAGCTGTTCAGTTGTGATTAATTAAAGCTATTTAGATGACAGTTTTCATTCAAGTCTACAATAATGGATGATGTTTTTGTTGAATTTAATCATTGATCACAGATATAATATCAACACTATCACCATAACTGTAAAATGCAATCAGATGACATGAGGTCATCTGATGAATATGATGTGAGAAATTGCTGATTGGTCCGGGCTGGAGCAGATCGTCCTCTATCAGCATTGGCTTATTGGGTTGATGACTCTTGATTGAAAGAGATGACATTTTCCAGGAGATATTTGCGCACCAATTTGTGTTTTATGTGATCCTCTATCCACGCTTTGCTCACTTCCATTACCTTCAGCCACACTTGACGCAGCCACTCTTTATCGCCCATCAGTCAGACCAGCTGATGGGAGATGCCGAAGCTCAGCAAAAAGGTGTCGCTTCCAAGAGTGATCACTGTGAGTGATGAGCAGGATAGATCCCGGAGCGTCATGACACAACCCCAGTAATGTGTTTCGGTGGGAAAACATACTGTGAACACATCATGCAGAGGACCAGCCATCCGTGGCCTTCTCTTGGCTTTAGTGGGATTTATAGTTTGGCAAGCGCGTGTGTTTGATGATGCGTCCGTTGCCCTTCAGGTGTTGGACCTGGTTGTCGGTTTTATCATTTCATCTTCAGCAGCATCAATAAATTAGTTTATTGTGTTCGACAGCACAGGAAGTTCATCTTTTGGTCTCTGCCCTGTGCCTCCCCCCACCATCACACTGTGCCCCCTCAGTAGCTGGGCCCTGACGTCACTGGATTGTCAATGCAACACTCCTTTCGAAGATTGGGGTGGAAATAATTGTATTTTCTCACACTGTGTTTTAGCCATACACACAGCCACACACAAAGAGCTGTATCCATGTTCAACGAGGGTCCAGTTAGCTTCCCCACTCCAGTTATGTGCTGTTAGTTGGCTGTTGCATCGCTGTTATCTGTCGTGGTAACTAGTGTAGTACAAGTACGGAGTACTGAAATGTACTCATTTCGGTAATTATGCAGCTGCACCTGTGGGTTATGAGAAATGCGGAGACACACCATGGACCAGTAAGTACAGATGCTCAACATTCCTCAGTGGGTTCACCACGATGACATTACATTAGCGCTAATTAAAAGCACCTTATTAAAATGGTGGTCTCTCCCAGGTCTACCAGCCGCCTTTAGACTGTGCATAGAAGCAGTGCATGCAAGGTTAGGAATCCTAAAGTACAGTATTCTTGCATTTGAGAAAAAGGCCATGTAGTAGAATAATTCAGATTGTTGTGTGGATTTT
This sequence comes from Anarrhichthys ocellatus, assembly GCF_004355925.1. Classification (NCBI taxonomy): domain Eukaryota; kingdom Metazoa; phylum Chordata; class Actinopteri; order Perciformes; family Anarhichadidae; genus Anarrhichthys; species Anarrhichthys ocellatus. Next base: position 15,451 of record NW_022280799.1, on the reverse strand, counting down.
CCTCAGAGCTACTGCAATTAGCTCCATGGCTTGCCTCTGGTGGGCTTCGGGCAGCTTACGGCGGCCTGTTAATGACCAGTGACAGCCACACCGCCTGTTGCCCTGCTCTCTGGTTCACGCTGCTCTGTGGTGGACCTGCTGAGCCCTTCTCCTGCTGCAGCAGCATACCAATGCTGCATGCTCCAGCTCTGTCTCCTCCATAGCCCCCCCCCCCCCCGCTCAGAATAACAATGCGGTGAGCCTTATTAGCGACTTTGTTGAAGATGTAAAAAGTTGCTGAACTTGCTGCGTACACACAACACATCTAAGGGCCTTACAAACAGAGGGGCAGTGTTGTGCAGAAAGCAATCAAACACACTGCAGTCACTCGTGTGTGGTATTTGATCCATCAAATCAGCACATTAACTCTATCTGTTTCAAAACTCCCGAGCGGTGGTGACTTAGGCGGTGATATTTATTTGAGGATTACAGGGAATGAACTATTGATTTCTATAGGTGGCAGATTTTAGGTAAGCAATGCTGAGTTTTTTTTTTTTCTTTTTTCAAGCTTTGAGTACAAAGTTATAAAATATTGTTCCAGTAGAGACAGCACTTTAATGATATTCATCACCCAGAGGACCGCAGGCGCAGTTTCAACTCGTGCACAAATAACATTGATGTCAAGCTGTTTGCTCCGACTTAAAGCAGCTTTTCTCGGACTGAATGATACGGCGCCAGACAGTTGCTTTCCAAACCTTTCAGCTGTTGAGGGAGCCCCCTGCCATATTGCCATAAACGGTGAGCCTTCAGCCTGAGGTGACAGGGGAACCGGGACAGACATGAGGGAGTGTTTTTGCAGTAAAATGATTACAGAGATAAAGATGAAAGGTCCTGCTTCTGTCCCCTGACACCGCCAGATGATGGCGGGGAAGGCGGGGCATGATTTGTTCTCACCAAGGAAGCAAATGACACTATGTGGGCAACTCGTCGGCTCGTCGCAATTAGGAAAACTTGTACCTGTTGTCGGATTTCTGCTTCGATATTCCCCTCATGTCACTCCGTTCCGAGGCTTGCAAACACCACAGTGGGTTGTCCAGGAGTAGTTGTGGTTTACAAGAGCAAAGCAAGTAAAAGAAAGCACTCTCATGGAACCTTTAAATCATCCTTTGCTGCCTGTTTACCATCCATGGTAGAGAATATCAGTGAGCTACAGAGCAAACAAACTCTATGCTCTATAAGACAGGCGAGAGCTCAACTAGATACCTTTTTTTTTCTCCACTTGCCATATCAAATGCAAATAGCCCCTGAAAGCATGTAATCTTCCTCTCAAAAGTCAGTTCCATATGCAGAACACAAATGGAGCTCCATATGCGGATCATACGCACATAGAGTGTCGTTTACAATGCTTTGTTTGCATGCCTCAAGTATCTACACTATGCACATTGAGAGTGTTCAATGGAAAGGCTATAAGGATGGATGGCCCCCATTTGTGTTGATAGACTGAAGCACTGAGGCAGCATGGCGGAAACAGCATGATTCTTATCGTTCTAAGGTCGACTAGGCTGTGTAGCCTCTTTGGGAGACTTATCCAGCTTTGATTTAAAAAAAAAAATTTATAAATCAGAGACGGAACTAGCAGAATAACAGCATGGTCAAGATCTGAGCCAATGCCCTTGTTTAGTGTCATAGCATTGAACGCTGGCTGCTCTATCAGCACCGTGAACCTTATCTGACTCCTCTGAAATAATCTCACATCTTCTGCTTGGCTCAACAAGGGTCATCGAGCAACAGAGCCACAGAGGGGCTTCTTCTACAGAACATAACATCGAAGAAATGAGACGCAGGACAGACCTCAACAAAACGTGGCCTTTCTTTGGAAACAAATTCAGAGTCACAGACACATTCATAGCAGCTCGGCTGAACACATCTGGGTTCTCAAAGTAAGAGAGTTTGTCAAGTGGGAATGAAAAAGTTTTGATGCACATAATGCAGAACCAAATGAAGTTTTATTTTCACACTTTTTTGACCTTTTGTCTTTTGGGAAAGTGTTCATTTTTTGTACATCGTAAAGATGAAATAATACTACCCACATGGACGAGTATACTAGGGTCTAGGTGAGGTACTACCCACATGGACGAGTATACTAGGGTCTAGGTGAGGTACTACCCACATGGATGAGTATACTAGGGTCTAGGTGAGGTACTAGCCACATGGACGAGTATACTAGGGTCTAGGTGAGGTACATTTTCGTCACCAGAGGGTGTAGCAATCTCTGTCTGAATGTCTGCTTACCGACGAGTCCACACGGCAGACACGCAGAGTCCAGGAAGTATAAACAGAGCTATGCATCTGTGATGTCCGAAGCTTTCCATGTACTTGGACGTATAACCTAGGCTTGATACAGATGTGTTTGAAATGCTCCTCAGTTTCATTTAGAAGAAACATCTCATCATGCATTTATTTTTGTTGTTTTTTGTACCAAACTCACACCGAACCATGACTCCGAAATCAGAATATAACCGAACCGTGACTTCTGTGTAGCAATAAAGAAAATAGCTATTTTGTTTTAGGGGTTTAGTATTTTGTCCTGTCAGGTGTTTGCAATGCTGTTGTTGGACATTGGTTTTTTGTCATTTCAGCATTTCCTGTTCTGGAGAACAATCTTGTTCTGTTCAGCTGACGGGGTTGCATTGATTGTCCTGCAGCCTGTGCAGTCCTTGATCAGATGCGGCAGCAGATTTTTTTAACACCGTCCGGGCCAATCTCTTAGACCACTGGTCGCTGTGCATGGGCCTACTCAAAGAAAAACGTTCATCCGTGCAGTGATATACCCAAGCATCCATGGGAACTCCTGTTTCTCCGCCGTGACGTCAACATCCAACCTTTATATCTCCTACTTTAACATCTTTAGAGAAAAAAAGTCTCTATATCCAATCAGCCAGCCGTTTGCCTGGAAGACTTCATTCTGGGAGAGAATTTGAGGTTGGGGGGGGGGAGATCAAAGTACTAGGGAGCTTATGATCTCGGTCCTGGGAAATGCGGTGAGGCTGTAGGCTTGATAACACCCCGACTGAATGTGCTTACCCATCGTTCATCTACTGTATGAACGGATAGAGACATGGAGGAGCATTTTATGCATTCCACTCAAATGAAAAAAAGAATGACCCCTGCTGGTGGTTCCACATTGTCTGTGCCAGTGAGGGGGTCTGCAGCCGCTGTGCGCGTTCAGTTGGTCAACGTTAACAGCAACAGGATTCCATTGCTGCACATGAAGGCGATATAGCACTGCCCTTTTTCACTAATTGAATTATGTTTCTTTTTCAGCCAACGGTGAGTTTCCACCTGTGGTCGCCAGCTCAACCAGGTTGCCCTTCAGCTCTACGCCCCCGTCCATCGGAAACCCTTTGATGACCTTCCCCCCCACAGATTACTGTAAGTGTGAGCTTGATTACCACGGTTCATCCTCCACCCTCAAGGAGAACACTCTCCCCACTGACATTGTCTGTTTCTCCTGCTGTCTCTCTCTGTCGTCTTTTTGACACTCTCCTTCGCTCACACACACACACACACACAACATTAATGATTCACAATTGCTCTGCACGCGCTGATACGTGGGCTGCAACAAAGTAAGTGTGCCCCCTACTGGTCTGCACCACTCCCACCATCTGAGTGAGTGCTGCAGAGATCTCCTTTGGCATTAAATGGAGCAGGACGAGCAGTTTTGAAGTCTAAAATCCTCCAATTTGTCTCCAGAGAATGTCAATGGAGCCACTTACAAAGACTTGACATTCCCCACCTCGCAGTCTCTCTCTTCCCAGCTTCAAAAGGGTAAAGACAAGCAGAGATTCAATTTCTATATTTATAGTCATAAGTTAGAGTTACTCTCGTATCAAAAATGTTCTGAGACACATTTCCTCAGCTAGGAGCTTTGAAGTGCTCGAGGTACATAGTGTGACTGGACTTGGAGATATCAGCCACTACCATTTTAGTGTAACACTTTACATAGCACCCATTCATACGTTGAATGAATGTGAGTTTTTCTCATTTTCAGTGACTTTGAGGACTTGCTTTCCAGTCCAAACAGATGGTTTGACAGTGTCCCCACACTCCATGACTGTAATAGCATTCATCTATATCCTGTCTTCTCTTCCAGGCGGCATAAAAGGCTTTTATGACATTCATACGCTGTGAAAGCCCAACAAATCCATTTTGTAGGGTGCCGAAGCTTGCCTTCTACTCGAAACTGGTTAGAGGAATCACACTCACACTCCGGGCCTGAAAGAACCACTGCTTTGCGTTGTCAAGTTGCCCTTGAGCACACACACAGAAACCGCAGCCATTTACCATGAGCCAACAGTACAGGAGAAAAGAAGATATTGCTCTGTTGTCTATTTTTGTTATCCAAAGAACTTAATGCCGAGACGCAATGCCGAGAGAAACAATCTGGACCTCCCCAGCCTGCTCCTCATGTCTAATTGAGGCTCACTGCTACTATTAGCCGCCACTAGCAAACGAGTTGCATTGTAGGTAATGTAGGTGCCAGGTTTGACAAGGAAGAAGAATGTGTGGAATTAAAAATAAGCTTACATCTGCCTCTGCTGCATCCAGTTTCATCCAGTTTAGTTTTTTGTGTGATGCTAAATCAGTGTTGTGCTCCTTGAAGCCTGAACAGCCGACTGCCTGCACCGTTGATTAAACAGACAGCACTCTTTCTGCTGAACAGACACCGATAAGGTTTCCTGACACAGAGTAGGGCTGATGGTCCGCCGCGACAACGATGCTCAACGGCAGACCAATGCGGACCGATAGTCAAGTGTGTCCGGGCCCTAACATGTTTGTGCAGCGACTCGCCTGATTGAATGTCTGTGATGTGAGCCACTCTTTGGTCTCGCACACAACGACCTGTTTATCTGTCGAAGGGTCAAGCAGGAACAGTAAAAGATCAGACGTTAACGTTCGGCCAGCTGACATGATTTGATAACGTTACAGGATTATGCATTGAAGCGGAGCCACAGGCGTGACTCCGTCAGCAAACAATGGCTTCTCAGTCTATCAAGAAAAGCTTTTATGCTGAGCCGGGGGTATGGCAATTCTGGAAACATATCATATGCACTACTATATATGAAATACCTTTTATACAGTGATAAACCTTTCATATACTAGGGGAGTTTGCTACCAGGATCAAGCTGCAAGGGCAGCAGCAGAAAGGCTATTTGAATGTGCTTACACAGGTAATACTCGGTATGGTTACAATAGAGCCTGCAGAGAGATGGGACTGTGAGATCACACTGTGATTATCATAGATATTAACTCGGGAGGGGGAAGTTGAACGTGCAGTTATACATTGGCCATTTCAAAGACAGCCGTGAGCGTTTAACATTCGCCGCGCGTCTCACTTCAACCTTTCCGGAGCTGCTTTGACATCTGCGTGGCAGGATGGCAAAGCCTGATGGGGGAGGGGGGGTTGGCTCAGCAGACCTGTCACTCCAACAAGGCTCCTCCTCTTCCCCCGACACGCTCAATGATCAACCCCACCAAAATGTCCCCTCCTCTCCCTCTCCCCTTAATCTTTCCTTCTGGGCCTCTGCACTTTTTGTTTCCTATCTTCTCCGTTTAAACGCTGCCGCTGACTGTCTGTTAGTTCACATTACTGCCCTCCCACCTCTGACTGTCACTCTTCTTTTTTTTCACCCACCTCATCCTGCTGCTTTTTTTTTTTCTTCTCCTTCACCCTGACTTCACCTTCATTTCGTTTAATATTATTTTCCCCTCATCTCCATTGATTCCCCGCTATTCTGGCATCTTTCATTTCTCACCAATGCCCTACTGTGTGGCACCCGCCTCTCACTGCTGACTCATCATTTGCTCTCAGGAAGAGGGGAGAGTGAAAGAAGTCAACCGAGATGAGCTTGCTTCCCTTTATATTTGTGATTACCTCACCTGATGGGAAAGGAATGCGTCGCTAACCTCAAAATGAGCTCCAGGCTCATTTTTCTCTCGGCCATTTAATGTATGAGAGTGTGTGTGTGTGTGTGTGTGTGTGTGTGCGTGTGTGCGTGTGCGTCTGTGGGTGTGCGATTCACAAAGATTAGTGTTTTCACGTTCTTATGAGACGATACAAGAACTTTACACAATACGCTGTCAGGATGCAACAAAGCATCATCATATTTACACCTCATCTGCAGAACGCGTAGCAGGATGTACGAGCATTAGCGTTCTTTGAACAGACAGAACATTTTGATATCAAGGTGTTCCACTTCCACTCACACAACAACGGGCGACGACAACAACAAACAACAAGAGTAGATGAAAACTGGCGCTGAATCAAAGACAGAAGGGATGGTGATTGAAGCAATCCAATTGGCTCTTGAAAGTAACCGACAGCAGATGTTGCTCCGTGCACGTTCCATGCAGAAGAAGTAGTTTTGGCCCGTACGTGCTCGCTAATTAGCGGCAGAGTGGAGATGCGTGCCTGTGCTCCGTTCCGTACTCGTTGGTAAACACTGGCCTGTGGCAGTCAGTGAGCTCGGTGTTGTTACTTTGGGTTTTGGAGGGGGAACATTCGTCACTAAGACAGATATGAGACAGATAACGAGCAGTGCCGCGCAAAACAGGCTTTTGTAATTAATTGGACTCGGGTGCCTCATAAGCTATGTATTTAGCATTCAGATCCACTCACGGCACGCCAGCCTTGATCTGTCTTTCTAATGGCCGGACCAAGGAGGACAACTGTCACTGGATAACGAGGATACATGCTAAGAGAGGAAAGTGGCGCAGAATGAGAAGTCAACGTATAATGCATCCAGAAGACATGTAACATCATGCAAAAACGAATTATCATGTGTATTATGGTGCTTTCATGGCAGTAATTTAAGCATACAACTCTAGATTTCAAAACAACAAGCACATAGATGTAGAAAGAGAGTTTGTTATCTTGTATTGTTGAGCATTGAGACTAAATCAGGGTCTGATTATCAGATTGAATGGCCTTTTCATATCCTGTTTGTGTGGCGGGGTTATTTTGCCCCAACTGATCGGCTGTGACTGACATTTCAATCAGGAGAGACAAGCGAACGAAGAAAAGATAATTGTTTGTTGTAAACAGATGATGTGTGATGATAAAGTCTCGACAGAGACTCGTTTGGCCCTCAGACTCCTCAGGGAGATTTGTAACCGCAGCCCGTCTGCGGTGGTTGATGATTCTGCTGAGACTGGTTGGCTGATGAGGAGAATGTATCTGCGATGGGGAGGTGGAGGGGCGCGTGTAGCAGCAGCATGAACGTACTGAAGGCAGAGAGAGAATCTTATTTTAAGGAGACAGAAGCAAGATGATAGGCTAACAATGTCGGTGTATCGCGGTGCCATTGGATGGATGTGAGCAGCTGATCACACAATTGACAGCAAGGAGATCGTGAGGGATCATGAGTAGAGTGAGAGGATGGCATGAAGCATGCAAAAGTATGACCTCACAAGTTGAATTTTTTGCTAGAACCTAATTTGCCATGTTGAAGAGTTATTTAGATTATGATGAACCAACATTTAGCTTAAAGGAATGATACCAAACGTTAACGTTATTTTCACTGGTGTACCTGCAGGAAGATCACGTCCTCAAGCTCAGCTAGGCGTTCACATCAAAAACGGTTTTCACAAACAGGGCTGCGTAGGTGGGGGGGCATGCTGCTGCAGGCACCACTGAGATAATGAAATACGATCCAGAGAGTCCAGCTTAAGCAATAGAGTCGAACCCTGAGTTCAGACACCAGGACTCCTTACAGCAGGTTATAATGCTCTGGGGACAGGATTTTACAACTCCCGGAAGTTATTAAAGCGGCCGATGGATTTCCGTTGTTTTCGTTGCAGTAAAGGTTCAGCCTGGTTCAGCTGTGCTTGATGGACGACTCGGTGTTGTTTTGCCTGAGCCCCATGCGTTGGCAGCCCTGCTGTGTTGACCGACCGGCTCTGTTAAATGAATGGAAGGACTGTGTTGTTTTATTTTGCAGGGCTACTGTAGGTCTGAACGTAGGCTTTGTGCAGCCTAACTGGGGAAAGAACTGATCTGGCTTACCCAATCATGGCTGAAGTGAAAATAAGCAAAACATAAAAGAATGTTTGCCTCAGAACTGCAATCAAACAGCAGTTTGACGCAACACGCCTTCTCGTACCGAGATGATCATTTTTCACGAAACTGAAAGTCTCATTCCGGCAATTTAAAAACAATTCCGAGGCCTAACATGGGTGATGAAACGCTTGTTTACTTGTTACTGATCGGCCCAAGGACTGCCTTTGTCATTCCTAGAGAATGACATGTTTACTGTTGCCTTGTGTTAATAATGTTCTGGGGAGATAAAGACTGCTGGAACGTTGCTGTCAGTTTTGTAATCCAATCAAGAGACGTTTTTCTTGTTCTACACTGAGTCTCTCCCTTTCTGTCTCTCAATTTCTCACCGATGACAGTTCACAGCGTCGCCCCTTTTTTATGGAGGCCAGTGTTTGTTATGATGATGGTGCACCACCGCCGGCAAAGACCACAGTAACGGAGATTCATATAATAGTCAGACACAGTCAGAGTCTCCCCAGGGATGTTTGTGTGTGTGTGTGTGTGTGTGTGTGTGTGTGTGTGTGTGTGCGTTCGTGTGTTACAGGTCAGAGGGGCTGGCTAGTGTGCAAATCACTTATTAGAGAAGACTATCATCTTAATACCTTAGTCTTAATAGTCTTAATACCTTAAGACTTAATGCTATCTTCGACACCGGCGGCGCTGTTGTCAAGAAGTCAAGCTCACCTTACATAACAGGATCTTATTCATGTCAGGAAGCCAAGAACTCACTTCTACAAATCAGAAAAAACTAAATGAATATACAACATCCAGACTCTAATCCGACATTCACTCCTTTCTCTTCAGCATGTCCCACCTTGACTGATTGCCATCTCAGAGTATCCCATTACATAGAGTAAGATTCACATCTAAAGCATCATTTGGCTTTGGAGGCTTTTCTGCTCCAGTGATGGATTTATTCCCAACAGACTCAACTCTTTTTACCACGTTAGGTATTGAAAATACTGATGTGAGGGATCAATTTACTTTTGCTGGATGGGAGCCATGCTCCAGTACACCCCACAATGTTTTTTTGTTTTTTATACAGGTGGAGTGCATTTGCTAAGACCAGGCTGAACTCCAAATTGTGCTCGTACCATTGTGATATTTTAAAGTGTTTTCGAAAGGCTGCTTAAAATTGCCTCTTGACACAACAGGTTCTCTCTCCCAACTCATACTAAACTAACCAAAGGTTAACGTGACTACCAGTCACTCACTAGTCATGTGACTCATGTGTCACTAACTAGTCATGCGAGTCAGATTAACGTCAACCATGCTCTTTTCCTAAAACTAACTAACTAAGGGGTTTTGTTGCCTAAGCCTAACTTCCTGTGAAGACAGATGAAACTGACACGCGATCCAAAACTAAAGCTAGAGGCTTTATTATGAATCCCACTCCCTTTCTTGGCAGGACCCGCCCTGTGTCGACTTCAAGCGCTAGGATTAGCCAGGCATCCATGTTCACCGAGGTATCAGTGACCTGATTTGTTCAAGTACTTCGCCCTGACCGGGCGAAAACCTCCTGTAGTGACCGTTGCTTCCCAAAAAAAGTCACCACGGTTGCTGAAATGTTTGTTCTGACGCGTGCCATAAATAACGAAGTCCAGTTTCCAATATAGGCATTTTATTTCTCACATAAACAGAGGCCAACCACTTTCTCTGTCGTTATCCATTTTCTCTACATATACCAATAAATCACAACATTTACATTCATTAAATGTGCACGGTCAAAAACTCTTTATAATACCTGTGCCATGATTCACACCGGCACTATGCCCCCAAGTGGTGGGAGCTTGTACAAAAACAAAACAACAACAAAATGGCTCTTACGCCTCCCATTCTGAAAAGTAAAGCCAATGTGGAACTTGCATTCTCTCTACTGGCCAGCAGGGGGCGACTCCTCTGGTTGCAAAAAGTATTCCGATGGTATGGAAGTTTTTGACAAAATTACTCTAGTTCTCACTTGATTTGTTACCTCAGTAAATATTGTAAACACAAGTATATGGTCTCAATTGCTAGTTTCAAGTCTTCAATACGGCATGATGACCATTTTGTAAATTGGTGTTCCATTTAGAGTCAAATAGAAGCAGGGCATGCTTTAGGGCGTGGCTACCTTGTGATTGACAGCCCGCGACCAGAGCGGTAAACAGCATCTCTACCACAGCGTCACTCCTCCGCAGTCCAAATATGGTCATTGGTAAAAATGCCGAACTCAAGACTTCAAAACCGCAGTCCACAAACCAACCAATGGGTGACGTTAGACAACTACGTCCAATGGGATTCATTCGGTTTTGATGAGTTGGGAGCGGGAATGTGTTTGGAGACGGAGGTTTGGACCCAACCAATCGTGAGGACAAATAGAATGCTCAAAATGCAGCCCACCCAGGTTTCGGGTGTGGGCGACTGTTGCGAAGTGGAGAGCAGGGCCGTCCTTTAATCAGCGGTTCGATCCCCGGCTCCGGCTCCACTAGTCGCATGTCGATGTGTCCTTGAGCAAGACACTTAACACTTAGATTCCTCCCGTAGCTGTGCCTACGGTGTAGAATTGTGATAGAATCTGAATTGTAAGTAGCTTTGGATAAAAGCGTCTGCTAAATGACTGTAATGTAATGAAATGTAATGTTTGAACATTATGCTATGTCATCATATAACAGCCACCTGGGATGACTGCTTTTTCTTGGCTTTAAAATGATTACATCCGAAAAACTCATTACTACTTTTCTCGTGAAAGCACAATTTCTCTCTGTAACTCAACTGTTTATAATTAATGAGAAAATGGGGTATAACAAAATGTTGTTATTCTAAGGTACACACAGGCCTTAGAACAACTAATTACACACACACACTTGTGTAGCAAAAAATAGCAGCTTCCTGCCGTCATTTTCCTCAGTCAGAGAAAGCGGACTTTGGTGAGAAATCCTTGTAAATACTGGGATCCCAATTCCTGGGCTTCAACTCTAATAGGCGCTACACAGCAGGCAGCTTGAACAGGGAAAGGTGTTGCAGTGAGAGCATCATAACTTTAAGTTGCACTCCTGAGACTAATCTCACACCATCTCTTCTCTTTGCTGTGTATCCTGATCCTGTCTTCATTTTATCAGTTTACTACTGCATCTGTGAAATATAAATAAACAGCAAGGCCGTTCTGTATTGTATCCAATCACAAACAATATATGAGAGAGAGAGCGAGAGAGAGAGAGAGAGCGAGAGAGAGAGAGAGCGCGAGAGAGAGAGAGAGAGAGAGAGGTGCTTCATGGCCGGGTGTCTTCTCCACAGCTCTGTGCTCGCAAGCCTTAAATCAGGATTTCTGCAGCGTTAAGTCCGTCCACGTCCATCTGACAAGACTAATCTTGTGCTAATTACAGTGAAAAGAACTCCAATTAGCACCGACGCCTGGGATTACACGGAAAATGAGGAGAAATGTTCGTCACCTGTGATCCTGTCACCGCGTCCCCACGCTGCTGTCGTGAATGTGATAGCTCATATGAGCAGCTTCCAGTACGGAGCTGGCCTTCCCAACGTGCCATGCCTTTCTTTGATGTGGAAAAGTGGCGCGGTGGGGAATGTTGAAATGGAATGAATGTGGGACAAATAGAACAGCAATGACTCTCTGTCATCTTTAAGTCTGCTTATGTACATTTGTGACTGAATGCAGAACACATGCTTTTACAGCTGTGTGCTCTACGAGCTGCTTCATTTCTTTAACTTTGTCTTTTCTATTTTTATCCTCATGTGCAGCCCAAAAATGGATTCTTCATACCTGCGGGGCTGTGGGCCCTGAAGGCCCGACTCCCAGCCAGTGCCTCAACTCCTACAGGAACAGCAACGTCAACGTGACTCTAGGCACCCGAGGGCCCTTCAAAGGCATTCAAATGTGGCGGGTCCCCGAAACTGCCACCTACAGGTAGGGCTTTACAGCATCGGAGCGTCCCTATCAGATTCTTGCAGGAGGGAGCAGAAGCTGAAGTAATGTCAGCTAAATAGCATGATTCACTCCACACCTGATTCCAAAAATGAAATAAAAACACCCACCCCCACATCCACGTTGGTGGACTTTGAGGCTTCCAAATACCTTAACAAGCAGCCCTAGCACCTTGACCTCAAACTGTGTACTGCTCTAGGAGTAACGCTGTAATATCCACTACCTTGTGCAGAGATTAATACGCCTTCATGACAACGGGAGGCGTTTAACTTGGATTTGACTAGGATGGTTCAAACAAAAAATAAAGCTTCAAGCCTCCCACATCAACTCAAAAAACCAAACACAGACACCGCTAAGCTCAGCCAGAACTCTTGAGTCTTAAAATACCAAACTAACAACTGCGTGGACAGCACCGTTTTAACACATACCCGGAGTTTTAGAAAAACACCTTCTGTCTCCGCATACAACTCCAGAATCGTGGTCCTGATGCAGCCCGGTTTAGCTGGCGGAGCCTGTAAATGAAGCTGACAGACGGTCACAGAGATGAATATGCGCTCTGCATCTCCCAAAAGTCATTAGGCAAACAGCTGAGGTAGCAACTGAACACCGGGCAGCGTGCTGTCTATCTCTCCCTCTCCCCACCACGTACGACCATCGGGGAAGTGAAATATCGAAGAGCTACCAAAAACCAATCAAGTTTTTTGTTGTTGTTTGTTTCTTGGCAAGAAAAGTGGAGCATTTGAAATGAGTGTCTTGTGCAGCGAAGGTGTGTGTATCTGTATGTCTGTCTGTCTGTGTTTGTGTGCCCGTGCACTTTGTAGTCTGTGCACTGTTTTTGTATGTGCACAATTGGACAAAAAAATTTGACAGTTTTTTTGTCCAATTGTTTTGTATTAAAAAACAGCCAGCAGGGAGAAAAGTGAGTTTTAGTGCTTCCAAATGAATGTTGGCTATTTAATTTTGTGCACTCATGAAATAGCAGGTGGACTACATGATACACACCTACTGTACAGATTGGACTATACAATACACACATCACCTTTTCCCATTAAACCCGACAAAACCAAACGGAAACACTGAATGAAAACAAATGTATTTTCTGTATCTTTAGGGTAATTCTCCTGCTAATGAGCTGTTTAATATGTGTGTCATTTGTTCCGGTTACACCTCAGGATCACAGCCTACGGTGCAGCTGGGGGTCGAAGCGTGTTGGCCATGAGCAGGTCACATGGTGTCTACATCACAGGGGACTTCCTGCTCAGGAAGGGCGAGCTGCTTTACGTCCTGGTGGGACAGCAAGGAGAGAACGCATGCCCTAATGTAAGTCTATCCTGCAGTACTATAATGCAGACAGTAGGTGTTGAGCAGCATGTGAGAACATGCAGTTTACAGTATGTCATGAAAGCAAAAGATAGGGCAGGAATTATCATACGGATTCAATTTGTTGATCTTCTTTGAAATAGCTGTGAACGCTTCAATGACCCAACTGAATTGGGAGTCAAACGTATTTCTCTGTTTTGTATTTGTTGTCTCAAAATAATGTAAATGTGGGAAGTTGTTATAAACTGAACTGTCCGCACCGTAGTGAAACTCAACATTCTTTGACGTTGTCTAACTTTCAGACCAACCAAAATTGAATCGCACCTTCTTGTTGTCGGAAATGTTTCATAGTTTCATAGTTAATAGTTTTTTTCTCTTAATAAAAGGAAGAAAAAAGGTCTTTGGGGAAATATGCGAAATGATCTCATTTGTCTCAGCCGTCTGGAGGGGCGTGTACCTGTCTGTGTTTGATTGACAGCAGCTTGCAGTGCTGCCAGAGTGCTGGTGAGGAACAAACTGGTGCTGCCGCTTACATGTCATGTGCAGACAGCAGCGGCGGGCCGTGCATTTTATACCTGGGCCTGCACTCGTAAATGAAGCTCAACACCTACAAATACACTATGAGTGCAGATACATGAATACCGGCATGACGGGATGCGGCGGCATTAACGAACAATGAGTCAAAATCAATTCAGCTAAAACATGCATTCCGCCACACACTCAAGAGCACGGGCCATTCAAATATTATTCATATCAGAGGGAACAATATTACCCATATCATGAAAACGACACGATAGACAAATTAACAGAGTAGTAACTCTCCTATCACTCCCTCCAGGAAATACACGACTCCATAGTTCTTGTTACTGACGGATTTATTTGTCTGTCAACACCGAGAGGGAAAACGAGTCCACTGGAAAACACATGAATCTTCAAAGTAGATCACTTAAAAACTTAAACTTAACTTTAACACTTTGCACGGAGTATATAGACCGCTGCCGCTTCGCGCGTCGTCTTGTTGCTGTGCACCGGCTAAATGTGTCCCCCGCGCAACATAGGACGTAACAATAGTTCCTATCACATATAAAACCAAACGAAAATCCATATAAGTTGTATAAATAATAATATATAATATAAGCAAGCATATTAAATGATGACATAGATCATATTTATGGCAGTTAAAGCTACTGCAGTTAACTTACCAGAGCTGCTGTTCACTATTTAGCTGTTCTTCCTCCTTTCTTTGTTAACAAAGAGTTTAATCCCACGGTTGTTCAGTACATCCGTGCGTTTTTAGTTCCAGTCAGAAGTCCTTCTCGATTCATGGACGCCAGTGAAGACAGTCGAGTCTCCCCAGTTGTATTTCTTGAATAGGTTTAAATGCGTTTGAGGCTGAAAATGTCCGCTCGGCAGAGGCAGCAGATATTGGGATTGTCACCGATTGTCACATGTCACACTAGCCCACTGACCAATCACGTATGGCTAAGCCAGCTAGCAGGCTCTGGCACGTCAAAGAATACGCCCAACATGTCAAACTAAAGATCTGATTGGTTGAACACTATGACAATCAACAATATCGTCCCCATTCACTTAAACTGCAAAGGGATGCACTTGTGAGTGTGCAGGCCTCGGGCCTCTCTTCTTACCTAGAGACACAGAGGTGAAATCTGATTGGATAAAAGCTCTACTTAAAACAAGCTGCACTGGAAGCAGAGCAACTGAGGAAGACAGTAGCTGTGCAATGAGAAAATAAGATAATGGGAAAAATATTTTTATAAATTATAATACATGTAGTGTATTTAAGAAAAATTATTAAATTATAAAATAGATATAACTGTGATTCTGTTTTGGCCAGCAGAGAAGGTCTTGCAGGCCCTGACGGCCCACCACTGTTGTAAAGACAACCAGTGTTGATCTGATATAATAGTAGTAAGCGTGACATTCATTTTAGAATGGCCACCACAAGAAAAGCTGTTCTTTGTTTAGATTATGAAATGGACATGGAATCATAGATGTCTGCATCAAGCTGATAGTGTTAGCATTAGCTAGCATTGTTAAGATTATTAAACGGACAATTCATATTTTCGAGCAGCCTGGCTTCTTTGTAGCCGCTGGTTCGTTTTCAGGCTGCAAGC
>NW_022280798.1:15576-17923 GCF_004355925.1 Anarrhichthys ocellatus | reverse complement strand
CTTGGTAAATATCACTGGGCATGGTCCTGAAGAAGTTAGGAAATTGGAGCCTGTCACTCAGACAGGGGCAGCTAGCCGTGTAGCTCATCTACAGTAAAGGACAAAAAACACATATATACATAGATATTCTAAAATCACATAGTAATTCTGAAATTGCATTCACATAAAGATTATTTTCATTTTCACCCAGGGATTTTTTTTTTCTTATCTTATCTTTTTTAAAGAAGTCTGTGCTTACTGCAGTTCAGAGTAAATAGGCTCCTTTTTTCTGTGAGGATAGCAAAATGAAGCTGAGAAAACATTTTTCACACTAAAATTAATATAATAAATCAAATCAATAAAAAAATAAACAACCATAAAGGTCTTGCTAAATTAAACTTTTTGAGGACTCACTAAAGGTACAGCAAGGGGCCCCAGGATTCTGGAGAGTATCTGGGCTGTTTTAGATGAGGAACCACCGATGATCAAAGGAACATTCTGGTCACCTGATGAAATTATAAGATACAATGAAATAAAGTAATTTGTTAAGCTTTGGTTCTGTTTCAGACACAGAATTGTGGTGTTTATGCTTTCATCATTTTATTCGCTTGATGTAGAAGGATGTACATCAGTTCCATGGCAAGCTTGATTTAGTACCTCTCCTTTCTCTGATTGCTGCTCCAGCAGAATAGTCTGTTGAATTACAACTGGCACTGTCTCCCCCAACCAGCGACAGAGCTGCCTGCATAGCCCAAAGAGGTAGGCCACAGCTATCACGAATATGGTAGCCAAGCTTCACACCTGGCAGCAAGGTTGTACTATGATTGATTTCCTCCACGGCAAACACCATAGCATATATGTACTGTAATGGAAGATTTTGCAAACTGAGACCACAGAAGAGAAGAAATTAGAGAAATATCAGTCAAAATGCTGAAGTGACTGTGAAAATCTGTAATGATTTGTAAATATTATATGTAATCAGCCATCATTGTATAAACTATTATAACAACATGCTTTAACAAGAAAATTAACATGTGAATGTAAAGAAACCACCAATAGTGCCAATGGAATGGAGAAATACAGCCAATAATGCTTCTTATGTTTGTCAAACATGGATAGTTTTCACAGTAAATAATACAGTTCAGAATTTTACCCAGTGCAAGGTTTGTAGTATGGCAGCTGAGTGAAGTCGCTGTCTATAGCTGGAGGCTTGTAATAAAGACTAAAGAGCCCACCAATCACTACATCTCCCTCCTGGAACAGACCCTGATCGCTCAGTGTACCCCACCGGGAACAAGTCGCTGTCTGAACCACCTGCAACCCCACTCTGAGCCCCAGCTGTCTGCACACAAGCCCCACAAGGAGCAGGGATGAGCACAGCCTCAGAGCGAAGAACCAGGATAACCAAGACATGGACGGAGCCGTTCTGGGCACTTTAAATATGTACAATGTACTCAGTTAGATACTGTAGCTTCTCATTGGCAAAACATAGGTAAATAAGAGGTGTAATAAACCGTCAACAGTTCCTGAAATTTAAAAGTGGAATTTGATTAAATCCCCCTTACTGCATCCATAAGACATCCACCTGAAAATCTAAATACAATTAAATTACAAACAGATACAACTGACAACTGACAAGGTATGACATGGACCCCCCCTTCCTACTCTGCACAACATAGATGTTGTTCTGTGTATTTATAACAGTTGTAAAGCCCAGGCGGAACGACCTGGAGGGCAGTAGCAAAGGGTATTTACCTGGAGGGCAGTGGCCATGGATATCCCAATAGAGTTGCATTTTCATCTTTAACATTTAGTTGATAAATTAATCCACAGTGACTGAAATACACAGCCACACCTCTCACACCAGAGCCCTGCCTAACCACATTGGGTTTTTTTCAGTAAAGCTTCATTACGAAGACCTTTTGGGAAAGGTTTTTTAAAAGACTAGATCATTCATATTGTAAAAGAAAGTTAATATGTTGTGGATCCAAATATTAGTTTTATTTACCTCTTGTGGTATCTAGTAAAGTTTATAATAGTTATGATTTATTAGTCCAGGTTTAGAGATATCAAATCAACAGCAGAAAGTCTCTGAGACTGCACTGTGGGCTGTTTTCCTGGGGACATTTATGTTTTTGTAGAAACTAAATACAATGAAGGGCAGACACTTCTGTGTGGAGTTTGCATATTCTGCTTGTGTCAGCGTGGGTTTTCTGCAGGTTCTCCAGTTTCCTCACAGTCCGAAGACATGCAACTCAGATTAAATGAGGACTATGGTGTCAGCCCAATGACAGCCTGGCGACCTGTCCAGGGTGTACCCTGCCTTCGCACAGTGTCCGCTAGGATTGGCCTCAGCCCGCCCCCCCCC
>NW_022280798.1:8013-15476 GCF_004355925.1 Anarrhichthys ocellatus | reverse complement strand
CCCCCCCCCCCCCCCCCCCCCCCCCGCGCAACCCTGAATAGAATAAGCGTTTACAGATAATGGACAGATAGTTGTAATAAAAAAAATAAATCCACAGCATTCTATGGACACATGTCCGAGTGCCGGATAAAGTAAGAAATGAAGTCACAACAACCCTCTCCCAGTTTCCGAAGCAGCCCCAACATCGGCAGGCATATTGGGCCTGCTGGAACATCTGACTTGCATGTGGCCTAAACATGGCCGATGGCAAAGAAAGCTTAAGTAGACCTGGTCTACCCCTGGGCCTGTGACTGGGATAAGCTTGATGTAAAACCTCCCCATAGGAGGAGACCATGGCCTTGCCAGTCATCACCACCATATGCCGTTCCAGCTAAGAAACAAGGAAACCTACATCTCAAAAACTAGGCCCTCCTACCCCCACTTTTTTTTTAGAAGTCACTGATACAAGGCCATAGGAGAATCCCTGTAGGATTGCCACATTATATTCTAGTGAGCTTGGCATCCATCAGCCACTGCAACACAGACTTGGAGGGGAACACCAGTGGCAGTGGTTCACAGCCAGTCGTCTCACAACCATGCACTCATGCCAGTTGTCTTAAACCTGCCAGCTACGGGCTTTGGATGGTTTACGCTGAAAACATACCAGGCAGTGACAAAGTGCGGCTCGCAGCAATTATCACATTTGTCTGCGTCTAGGCGTCTTCATGTGTTATGTAATAAATGATTTGTGACAATGGTCTTTGCAACTAAAAGTTAAGCAATCCCACACACACATTCATGAAGGTATGACATTAAAATTAGGGCAATAAAGGACTCAACAGAAAAATAATGGTTTGCATGCTGTGAGTTTACATAATAAAAATGGGTTGGGGAAGCAAGGCTTACTTTGCTCATGCTCGTTAAGCCTGAGACAGCCATCGTTCAGGAGAGCAAAAGGTCATCTAGTCTTAGAGGGCTAAGTTACATCACAATCAATGCAAGAGGGTTTAGTGAGGATGAGTCACAGGTGTGCAATCGCTCACCTCCATCATTGTTAATTTTACAAACAATTATATCCCATTACACACTGACAGAGAGGAGGCTCAGAGGGAACAAAAGAGGCTGTGTGCATGTTTGTTGTTTTTCATGATGTTGCAGATCATAGCTAACACACTGCCATAACTTTTTTTTAAATCTGCAATAGATATATTAGATATAGATTAGATTATAAATTAGATAATAAAAAGGTTAAAAGAAGAGGAAGACAGGTTGCAATAACGTTCATTCTATTTCATTCACGCTTTGCCTTCTCCCTCTGCACTCTGGTGGCATCGTTGAACTGAATGCAGTTAAAATAAATTGGATTTCATATAGGCTTTGGGGGTAATTATTACATCAACATACTACTTCTATCCAACCTCCAAAGGATATAAAGTGCTGTGAATTAATTACCTACTTTGCTAACATATTACTGTACACTACCATGCAGGAATACATAAATACATAAATGATTCAACATGAAAGTGGAATCTTCTTCTTTGTGGTCAGGGGACGTAACTACTATATGCAGAGATTATGGCTTTATATAATGTATGAGTATTTCATGGCATAATTAAAATGAAAATGACATTTAGGTTTCATCACCAAAACTGACACATGAACAAGCCTGTTCATGAGAAAGAAGGTAGCCCTTTTCAGGCTCCCTCTGCACTCGCAATAGTAAGGTAACAGCCACACTCAACTCTCCTTGGTCGGCATTACACACAAGTGAATAGAGGCAAACAACTCTTTCACACACCCATCTGCCTCCCTGATGGGAATAGGTGTGGGGTGGGTGTTAGGCATGTGACAAGTGGATGCATTGTACCCACACTAGTCCCATTAAACATGCGTAGTGGGAACTGCACCTACTACTTGAAAACTATTGTAAAAAAAAAAATTAAAGAAAATTTGTCAACTAAATATACTAAAAACCAAGGTGATGAGGAGTATTTTGGTTCGGGCATGGTGACAATAAATAGTTAAACTGTTGCTATAGGGACTTGTAGGATTGAATGTTTTTGGAGGGTCTGTCAGGATTCAAATTCAGAATATCTAGCACAGATTTTGTCAGGAATTATACTTTACATAGAAAAGTGGCATTAGATATCCGTTTTTAAATGGCTCCTATCAGGGATAGTATCAGACAGTGACAAGAATACACAACTGGCATGCTGTTTAAGTGCCAAATGCCTGAGCAACACTGGCACATCTTCAGTGAGCAGTGACATTATGCAAGAAAAATATACAGTCCAAGTGACTCTGGTGACTGATATATTAGCAAAGAAGAAAACATGTACAATTTATGTTTAAGCAGTGGATTTGATTGGCGAAAATGACAATACTACTCAAAGGTAGGATTTAGTGGCTATTGGTGATGTTCCAAATAACCTTCCAACTTCAATCTCTAGTTATATTCATGGGCTGAACACTTTTTAAAAATGTATTTGGGAGGAAAATATATTTGTTCAATATATTTGTTGCTTCATTGAAAATAAAATAAAATAGTTTTATTGTGTAATTCCCCTCTCCCTCAAAGTCTGAACTAATCCCTTTCTCCACATCTTCCTTTCTGTGACTACAAGGTGGACAATTAATGTATGTGATGCCGAGACTTTTTTTTAAAAATCTTAACAAACATGCTCACTTTGCCTCATTCTAAAAAGTTCATCAAGAATTTTTTGATATTACAGTATTTTAACCATAGGAAAGTTATTGTATATAGAGCAAATACTTTAATTAACAGTAGAGAAAGAGAACGATGTTGCATAGCTAATGTAGATGTACATGAAAACAAGGAAGAAACATTGTGGAGTGATGATGATAGAGCATTAGAGCATAATTGAATGGTATAATACTGCCATCTAGTGGTCGTGATTCAGTACATGCAGCAAAAAAAATTATGCCAACGATATCATCGCCATATTGTTCCTTCTTTAAAGGGATTGACGTATTAACTGCAGTTGGTATAGCAGATTAACATTTCCCCCCACGAATATGATATTTTGTTTAGTTTAGTCTACGTATGTTTTCCGGTAATTCTTTCACAATACAACAATTTCCCCATATAAGAAGTGGTTAGTATGAAATCATCAGATACATTAAATCAAATCAAATAGAATCAAATGTTGTATTCTGACCAAAAAGGTGTAGGCTGAATCCTGAGCTTATTGTGCCTACACTGTAACAAATGTCCCTGTTAAATTGCACTACTTGCAGCTACAGCTTCCAGCATTCAACTGTAATTCTACAGTGTACCTACTGTCATATACAACAACAGTTTAATACTGTAAACATTACTACAGTACTGTGCTGTATAGAAAAAGCCAAAAATGTAATACTGTAAAATGCATTAAAGAACTATAGAATGTGATATTCACAGTATAACACTGCTAAAAACCTGATTTTTAAATTTCTAAATTAAAACCCCTGAGAAATTGCTCGCATAGAAACGACTCCGACAAGAGACGGCCTTCAAATATTAAGCTTTTAATAAAACAGAGCAGAATCACACACATAAAGTAAAATAAATAAAAAAATAAATTCTAAATTGTTCTCAATTGACAGAATGACTTATGTTCTCTACTTCATGCCTTGCTTTTGTGACACTTACCCAGCATTATCAGTCATGGACTGGCTGGGAGGGTCACGGTGCACTCAATGTGGACTACAGTGTCAGACATCTGTAGAACATGGACAATGGTATCAAAACAAAAATTTAATTGTGTGTACAGTGACAGACATAACAAATAATTCAACACAAAATGACATAGCTGGGTAATAAAGTTATATAACCCAACTAACTTTGATAACATTCAATTTGCCTTGTTAATAAGTAAACCACAGGAGCAGGATGGACTACGGAGTTCAACACGGTGTGCAATGTTTGTATAAAGCAGCAGGTGGTGCTCCATCCACCTCAGTAAAGGCATAAATAATCTCATAATTATGAATTTCTATCTCATAATTACGACTTCTAGCTCATAATTACGACTTTCTATCTCATAATTATGGCTTTCTATCTCATAACTTCGAATATGGGGATATTTTTATTTTCATTTCATTTCATTTTAATTTTCAATTTTTTTTAGATTTGCTAGCGGATTCGCAGCCTTGAGTGAAACATGTGATGTAGTGTATGGGAGGAGGAGGGTCGTCACCCCCCCCCCCATAAAAACAGGATTCCCATCAGGAATCCCAACACAAAACTATAAAGTCTATACTTTTTACCATGCAATACTTGTAGGCTACAGCTTTATACCGTACTCACAAATGCTTAAACAGAACCCGACCCAGTCAGTTTACCAGTCTCCGATCTTCATCCTGCAACCCAGCAACAACAGCATCTGGAGAAGTAACTTTAAGAGTAGCAGAGCGAAAAACAGGAGACCAGGAACTGCACAGAAAACAGTAAGCATCCAGATTTTCCAAGAGTGTGCCAACAGGAAGTTGACCAAAGTAACCAAACAAATGATGACAATGCTGAGCTCTGACCACTCTTGAGTTCCCTCTGGAACTCCAGAGACGGTACTGAACCACAAAGGGCATGAAGCCAGATACCCCTCGCTCCGACACAAGTAACCATTTGTAACACTCTTCCCATCATCAATGGTTAGATAAATAAATATATATATATATCATGATGTGCAGTACTTTATTCATTTTACTTGTGTATTTTTGAACATTTTACATGATTGTCGGCTCGTCACATGAACTCTTTGCACGTTTCTGTCAGCAGATCGTTTGATTGTAAAGAATCAGAGTTTAAGAGGTGAACTTCAGTTTCAGGGCCTCATGAAACTTGAGAAAGTCTTCCATGGAGTCAGTCGGCACCATCTGCTCCACGACATAACGGACTCCGCTCTCTAAAGCACCATAGTACCGCTTCACCTCCTGCAGCTCACACTGCAGCTGCTCCTCCACCTTCTGTCGCTCCTGGTGAGCTTCGCTCAGCTTCTTCTCGTACTTTGACTCCACAGATTTGATTCCTTCCTCCAGCTTCTTCCCGTAGAACTCTCTGAGCTCTTCCTCTCTCCGTCGCAGCATCGCCACCACCTCCTCGTAGGTGGGGTTGGAGTAACACTGTCCTCCGTTGGCACCGACCATCTCCTCAACCTTCTCCAGCAGATCCAAGACCTGTCCGCGATCGTTGGCTTTGATGTTGTTGAAGACGTGATACCTGTTTCCCACCTTCTCCAGGATCTGCTGCAGCTCAGGTCCCGCCTCCTCCAGCAGCTGCCTGAAGTCTGACTGGACTTCATCTCCGTGGGTGAAGAGGACGATGGTGTAGTTCCAGGCATCCTGCCCAAAGATCTCCTCCACCTGCCTGACTGCGTCTCGTTCCTCGTCGGTGAAGGTCCCCACCTTGATAACCAGCAGGATGGCGTGGGGCCCCGGGGCCGACATGTTGACGCACTTTGAGATCTCTCTCTTCACCGTGCGCTCGGGTAACGAGGTGTCAAAGAGTCCAGGAGTGTCGACGACGGTCACCTGTCTGCCCAACACCTCACCTGTCCGCTTCAAGCAGCATCTGGTGACTGAGGAGAGAAAACATCTCAGGATCCAGCAGCTGATCACCAGTTTAAACGTTCCCCACCTATTTGTGTGTGTGTGTGTGTGTGTCTGTGTGTGTGTGTTACCTGAGGACTGACTGACTGCTGCACTCAAGGTGTCTGTTCCCAGTATGGTGTTTCCACTGGAGCTCTTTCCTGCTCCAGTTTTCCCAACAAGAGCCAGCCTCATGTCTGTCACACAAAACAGAACAAAGATGATGAGTTCAGAACTTTTAATGTGAACTTAATGTTGTTTTATATGATCATTTTAACTGAGTAAAGTGTCAATAATAATAATATCCAGCATAGAAAATTACATCACACCTGGCTAGCATACTTTCCAAAGTATTAGAGTGGTAAATGGACTGTACTTGTATATCACTCAAAGCTCATTAACACCACATGTCATCATTCACCCATTCATACACTGAGGCTGTCCCATTTAAAAGACTCCTTCAAATGCAGCCTTCGTTTCCCAGATTCGGAGGACACAACTGATGGATCCTTCGCGGCCCAACATATCCCAAGACGCATTGCGTGCATCTTGGGATTCACTTTTAAATGTAGGTATTGGGTTTCAATTCACTCGAATATCACCGATACAAATGTTAAAACAAAAAACAATGGACCTTAAAACATCATATTTGTTAAAATTATCGGTTAAGTTATGTGATGTTAGTAACTGACAAGCTAGCTAACGTTACCGGGAGCCACTGCGCTATTAACGGTAGCTTGTCTGCTTGCATCCGACTGTAGTTATTTATCCTTGGAAAGTAACGTTTGATGTCTTCACTTTCAAACCTCAGAGGTTGACTAATATCTTACTGAGATTGTGACGATTTTACAGATGATTTATACTTCATATCATGTACATAAACGGACCAACAGGAGCTCAGGTAGACCGGTTGTGAACCTGAAATATCACTTTCACAGTCCGGTAACGCTACAAACGTTGAGATTAACTACATGGATAAACTGAACTTGAGTATTTTGCCAACGGAGCGACAGAAAAATAGAACGATGGAGCAAGCTAGTAGCTTTGAAGAAAGATATTAGTCCTTGGTAATATCTCCATTTAATGATCTTGTTCCTAAGGTTACAGTTAAATTAGCTCTCATCCTATTCAAAGCCTTTATTAATAAGACAAAGAAAGTACAATAGTCTTTTTATTTGTGTTTGTTGTGTAGCCCCATTACATCACTGATCAAAAGGCTATAATCACAGATTGACACTTTAAATAAGAATTTAAACTGGCGCCATCTTTTCCACAACTAAAGTAAAAGTAACAGAATAAATCCATAAATAGCGACATTTAAACTCATGAACCCTGTCAGAAACAATCACATGAACACTTTAATATTCATATTAATAAAGTGAGACTTTGGTAAACAAACATTATATCTCTAAAGAGTGTTGTTTCAGACCTGGAGGGCATTCCTTACTGCCTCTTCTTTTCCTCCATGTTTCTGTTCAGAGAACAAATCAATTCATTATTCAGAAACAATAAAATTAGCTGACCATCAACAGAGCTAATGCGAATAATAAAGGATTAAATGAATGTGTTGTGTTCTCGTCATCAAACAGACTGCTGTGACGTCATCACACCAGGTAACAGATGAATGAGCCTGTACAGCTGTGATGTCATCACACCAGGTAACAGATGAATGAACCTGTACAGCTGTGATGTCATCACACCAGGTAACAGATGAATGAGCCTGTACAGCTGTGATGTCATCACACCAGGTAACAGATGAATGAACCTGTACAGCTGTGATGTCATCACACCAGGTAACAGATGAATGAGCCTGTACAGCTGTGATGTCATCACACCAGGTAACAGATGAATGAACCTGTACAGCTGTGATGTCATCACACCAGGTAACAGATGAATGA
>NW_022280798.1:0-7913 GCF_004355925.1 Anarrhichthys ocellatus | reverse complement strand
ATATATATATATATATATATATATATATATATATATATATAACTGTATATTTAGTGTGTAGCTTCATCACATCACTGATCAATAGGCTTTAATCACAGAGTGACACATTGTTAAACTGAGCCATCTTTTCTTCACCTAAAGTGAAAGTAACAATAAATCCATAAATAGCGACATTTACACTAATGAACCCTGTCAGAAACATTCACATGAATACTTTAATATTATTAATAAACTGAGACTTTGGTAAACAAACATTATATCTCTAAAGAGTGTTTCAGACCTGGAGGGTGTGCCTTACTGCCTTTTCTTCCCCTCCATGTTTCTGTTCAGAGAACAAATCAATGCATTATTCAGAAACAATCAAATCAACAGCGCTAACTAATGATGACGTAGAATCAGGTCAATATCACATGAATACTTTAATATTCATATTAATAAACAGACAAAGTAAACCCACTGGGTGTTTCTCTCTCCGCCATCTCAGCTGCGATCAACACATTCAACTCTCAACTCTCAAGTGGAAAACTTTCACCCAAAATAACATCTACTTCCGGTCTAAAAATAAAGCTCCACATGACAGCAGATCTGTCAGAAATAGAAGAAAAATGAAAACAACAAACACATTTCAGAATAAATCCAAGCAAAAAGTAATCTGCTGTTGAGACAAATCAATAAAATATCAGAACAAACTTTCATCACAAATCTGAGAGAAAAAGACAAATTGGGGGATTTTATTTTGAAGGCCAGTAGGTGACGCAGCTGAATGTGAAGCGTTTTTATTGTGAAATGTGCGGAAATAGTACCTCTGGACTCTGGATACAAACAGCAGCTGCTCTCAGGTCCGTGTCTGTATGTTTTCTGTTTGTTTATTTATTTGTTTTATAGAATACTTGATGTTATAATGTCATAATTCATATTTAAACTTGTTTACTTTCTGATATAAAACCTTGACTTCTGTCTGCAGCATGAACACATAAATATCCTTTAGTCTAAATTAATGAATATATTTGTATTTATATATTTGAAGTTCATAGTTTCACTTTTCTTTTTCTGTCCTTCCTGTTGGTTCTTTGTCCTTTCATACGTCTCTCTGTTAAAGGTGGAGAAGTAACACATTCCATCAGAACTGGTCAGACTCCATTTTGTTCCCGTATGACTGTTATCTGAGCATGTATCAGCACAGAATAAAAAAAATATGTAAATCATTCTTCATGTAAACATCAATTAAATTAGTTTATCTCTTGAAGTTCAAATGTGGTTTGAAACAAAGTAAAAGCTCTTTTCTCTGCATCAAGCAGCAGTAAATGTTGTGTTTCATCTCAAACACATTAAACATTAGACTCAGGGTCACATGTGACGGATCATTTAGATGTAGCGATCGCATTAATATACAATAAACCTGATTTAGTGCAACATTCACCTCATCATCACACTACAGGTGAACTCTGACTGATAACCAGCAGAGATAAAAGCTGCTCATGTTTTTATTTAATGCTGCGAACCCAGAAGTAAAAGAGAGTTCTGTGTTTCCACCACTGATCCACCAGAGGGCGACACTGTATTTAGTCTGTCATGCTTTCAGATATTTCTGCTTGAAGTCGTCCTTCTGAACAAAACAAAGAAGAGCACTCCATGGCTTCACTTCACAGCTTTGCTTTGAGCAGCTGTTTATATCATTTATATTTCATTATCATATATATTATTACATCTCCATGACAACAACATCTTGAGACCACCAATCTGTCGCATTCAGCTATTTGGGCTACTATCTATTAGTCTGACATTGTTCCTCACCCTGAGCATCATGTCTGTTTCATACTTTGTATGGATGAGCTTGTGAATTGAACAGCCGTCACGTTAAAGAAAGTACAGAACGACTAAACACAAAACTCACCAGCAACATTCAGTCTGCACCCGACAGATCTGCTCCCACTAATGATGGACTCTTTCTTTCACGTTTTGTCCAGCAGGTTTTGTGTCGCTCAAACATGGATCCAGGTCTCACCATCGTCCTTCTGGGAAACTCAGGCGTTGGTAAAAGTGCTTCAGGAAACACCATCCTGGGACGACCAGCGTTTGAATCAAAAAAATCCTTCAGATCGTTGACAACACAAATCTCTGAGGTAACTGAAACTGTGTTTGGGAAACAGATCTCAGTGATTGACACTCCAGGAATAATAGGATCTGAGAGGGAGGTTCAGACACGGTGTCAGGACCTCCTGAAGTCCCCCAGACCTTGTGTGTTCCTGGTGGTGGTTAAAATAGATCGCTTCACCATCGAGCAGAAGAACGCTGTGGACAAAGCTATCAGAGCCGTTGGAGATCAGGACTTCAACAAGTGTTACCTGCTCTTCACAGGAGGAGATGACTTAGGCAACAAGTCGGTAGAAGATTTCATCAACGAGGATCCAGAAGGTCCACTTCCACCACTTGTTGAAAGGTTTGAAGGGAGACATCATGTGTTCAACAATGTAAATGGAGGACCGGAACAAGTCAGAGAGCTGCTGATGAAGTCACGCCACCTCGGAATCAGTGAGTAACATTTAAACCACCAATCAGGGGAAGTGTTGCATGTCTCTAAAAATGTCTCTAAGACATGTCATTACCGCCAACGTGAATAACAATCTTACTGTATTTACGCTTATCCTTAGCCAGCAGTTTTAAATAGGACTCAATGTCGTGAAACGTGAATTAGTTGGTGGTGAACCGTGTGCTTCTGCTCAGACATGCTTCCTTCGGACAGTCACCCAGCCTCCCGGCTGCTCGGGGGACGGCTATACCTGAGTCTTTATACCTGACACTCCCACCAGGCTCAGGTGTGTGTGTCCCATCCGCTGATAAGCAACAACCTGAAAGACAGAAAGAGACAAACAGGACACAGACCCTTAGTGGAAGGGAGGGGTCGTCACACGAGCAAGAGAGAGCAGGAGAGGTAAAGCTAAAGTACGGTAGCTAACGTTAGCAGAACTGAACAACGTGTTAACAACTGTTGGATTAAGCGAGAAGTTGCTTAATCCAACAACCATGTTATTAGCCTTATGTGTTCTTGCTCACTGACCACAGTTTGTTTGGATCAACTCTGTTCTGTTGGTTAAAACCAACACAGAACAGGTTTGTACTGGTTGAGTTCCATGTTGAAAACAAAGGTACACAGAATTTTCCTGCACCACATGAACTACTTCCATCCAGCCGCTGCTCTGAAACTCCTATTGACCTTTTAAACTGTTAACCCCTCATGTCCACTGGATGTGTATGTCTCTGGGTTAAAAGTGTTTCAGAAACATTTCTTTATTGTTTAGGAGATGTTTCACTGACATGTTCCCATGTTGCAGACTAGTAATGAGAAGGTAAACTCATCTGTTTTTAAATGTTTTCTTTCTTCCAGCTGAAGTCTCCAAACAAAGGAGGATCGTCCTGCTCGGTCTACCTGGAGCTGGAAAAAGTTCCTCAGGCAACACCATCCTGGGATCAGATCAGTTCAAATCAGCCTGTAACTTTAATTCAGTCAGTACTGAGAGTGTTTCTAAGTCAGCCATTGTGGAGGGTTGTAAGGTCACAGTGGTTGACACTCCAGGATTCACTGATAAAGTTCTGACTCCTAAACAGCTGTACCTGGAGATCATGAAGATGACGGTAACAGCCAGTCCTGGACCACATGCCTTCGTCTTTGTGGTCAA
The DNA here is from genome assembly GCF_004355925.1 of Anarrhichthys ocellatus. NCBI lineage: Eukaryota > Metazoa > Chordata > Actinopteri > Perciformes > Anarhichadidae > Anarrhichthys > Anarrhichthys ocellatus. The sequence continues at coordinate 4,236 of NW_022280798.1, read as the reverse complement.
AATAGACAGAATCACCAACGCTGACATCCAACTGTTTGAGCTGCTTCCAAAACTGTTCAACAGTGAGGCTTTGAGGTACTCCATGGTCCTTTTCACTTATGGAGACGAGCTGAAAGACCAGAATGTGGAGGATTTGATCCAGTCCAACCCTCAGGTGTCAAAACTGGTCTCCTTGTGTGGTGGTAGATACTGTGTGTTTGACAACAGAGTAAAAAGAAACAGAGAGCAGGTTAGAACCTTCCTGAATAAAGTAGATGAGATGGTCACAGCTAACAGTGGACAACACTTCACTGATGACATATTCAAGATGGCTGAGATGTTCTTAGATAAAGAAAGGAAACTGTTCCCCAATAAAGAAGGGAACCAGAAGGTCGACTGGAAAGACAAAGCATGGGAAAAATTTAAAACTTATTTATTTAATACAGTTGGCAGAGAAGGAGTAGGAGCACTAATAGGAGCATTAACCGGAGCAGTAATAGGAGGACTAGTAGGATGTAGAGCAGGAGTAGTAGGTGCAGCAGCAGGAATATTAGCAGGAGCAGTAATAGGAGCAGTAGGAGGAGCAGTAGCAGGAGCAGTAGTAGGAGCAGTAGTAGGAGCAGGACCAGAACCAGGACTAGGACCAGGAGCAGTGGGATCAGGAGCAGCAGCCCAAACAAAAAAAGGCAAGAAACAAAAGAAACAGTGAAACAGTTGAACTCTCAATGAAGACCACTGACCTTTAGAACAACCTGACATGTTCAAACTCAAACCAGTTTCTCATTGGTCATCTCTCTTATATCAAGCCCAGCAGGTGTGTTTTTAGATTTAAAATCTATTTGCAAAACATAACCATATTGTTCTCAAATGAAAACGTAGTCAGTCTACAGTGACCCGTTAGTCAGTCTATAGCCACGTGACCCGTTAGTCAGTCTATAGCAGAGGTAGCCAACACGGTGCCCGCAGGGACCATGCGAGTTGCCCGCAAGGCATGTTCTAAAAATAGCACTAGGTCCCCCATGGAGCTCCGTCTAAAAATTGTAGTTTCTGTTCTTTTTGAATCAAAAACGCTTGCATTCATGTAGATTTTAAAAGGAAGAGGCCGCCGCACCGCACTAGGTTTTCAGGTTCCCAATGGCGGGCGCTTCCCGTTGGCCCCGGACGCACCGCCCCGCCGCGATCGCACACCGTCGTCAGGTCCGTCAGTCCTCGGAACAGGCCGCGGGGCAACAACTCGTGGGTGGCGGGGGTAGAGGCGAGGCAACGCAGTACGATAGAAAAGGCCCAGACTAGAGGTTTGAACGCAGGCGACCAAAGACGCTCGCGTGCCTCGGAGGGTTGGATCCCCCCCTCGGCTATAGAAAAGACTGTTTACTAGTTTCTTCGTGGAGAAAAAGGTACCCAAAAAAAAGCTGGTGTCGGTGACTACAGACTACAGGCCGGTGTTACGCCCCTACTGGTTTCTGGACCTACTTGATTTGAAGCACTGAGGTTTTGATGATTATTTTAAGGTTTATTTATTAGTGCAATAAACATTAACAGTTCAAAATGTTTAAACAGTTCAACATGTTTAACATTATTATATAAAACTACAATAAATAATAAAACTACATCAAGTACTTGAAATTAAAGAAAACATTAAACACATTTTAATTGTTGTTTAAGCGTAAATAGAGAAGCAGTAGTTCAGTAGTGAATCTGAAACCATCCGTTTCCACTTCATGTGGACTTGGAGGACTGTGTGGTGTACTGCAGGAATATGGAGTACCTGGGTAGTTGCTACATTTAAACATCACAAACACGACCAGTTTAAAAAGATCAAGTATGAATTAGAACAAATCAAACTTGATTTGAGAAAATATTTGAAACAAGTAGTTTTTAATTTTATTGTCAGATTTCTTCAAAGAAAATGAAAGTTTAAAAGGTGAATTCTCATGTTTTTTACAGTTCAGTCCTCCTCTAAACATCGAGTGTAAAACTGAAACACAAACAGAAGCTCAGCTAAAGATTTTTTACAATTGAAATTCAACGAAAACTTTTACACTGACAGTAAATAATCATGTACTTTTACTCTGCTGTGAGTACTAGTACTGAGTATTACTGATACATATCTGACAGAGGACTTCAGGTTCTGTTTCAGGTTCTGGTTCTAGTTTAGGTTCAGGTTCAGGTTCTGGTTCTGGTTCTGGTTCAGGTTCTGCATGGCTCATGAGGGTACAAGTAAACAGGTGAGTCTGAGGACACCTGGTGGACGAGTGAAGGATAACAACACAGAGACACACTGCTGTAATATTACTGCTGTGTTAGTAAGAGTTGAAGAAAATATCAGTGGGAAAATGCACCTAAATTGTGGGTAAAGTGTCTTTATTCTTTGATCGCTGGGTAACCATAATTACCTCGGAGTTACAGCATTATATTGATGAACAGTAGAGCTGCATTCACATGCTCTGACTGTCATGAAGACACACATTTTTGCTGAAACGTGCTGAAACATTTTATTCCTGTTGCACAGCAGTGGAACGTTTCACATACAGTCACACACTGAGCACAGATGGTGCAAGAAATATGATCGCTGCTGTGTAAAGGGAATACTGCTGTTAAAAAGCACCTTATTTGTTTAAAGTGTTTGCAAACCAAATGTTATTGCCCTTTTGTTCATATAGCAGTACTTTTAAAATAAAAGTGCGCAATACACTACTTTTGAATTCATTATTGAACTTTGCCATAACAATGCGATTAATCGCGATTAAAAATTGTAATTGTTGCCAAGCACTAATATATATATATATATATATATATATATCCCATGCTGCTGTTATTTTTGGTGGTAGTACTTTTCTTTTATTTCTGCTATTAGTATTATTATTATTATTGTCATATGGACATCACATGACATCTATTGCACTTCTATCTATCCTGGGAGAGAGATCCCTCATCAGTTGCTTTTCCTGAGGTTCCTTCCATTTTTTCCCCCAGAGTCTTTTGTCCTGTTCTTGAAAGGGTGCAAGAACAGGATGTCATAATATGTTGCATGGATTGGAAAGCCCTCCTAAGGCACATTTATGATTTGTGATGTTAGGCTATATAAATAAATTGAATTGAATTGAATAGATTCAGTTGAGGTACGGTATATTTATTTAAAACACAGAAAAAGAGAACAACCAACCACGTTAATGCAAAATATATCAATAACATAGTGAGCAGATTTTAATTTAAAAGTGTTTTTTCTTTAATGGTTGATGATGGATGTTTAAACAGTATGAACAATATTTAGTTACCAACGAAAGCCATAATTACGTGTAGCTGCAAGAGGTTTGCTGATTTCATACTAGCACATTAACACAAAGCATTATTTATATGAAAGGAATTGACATAATGATTACATGAACAGTTGCATGATACCGGGGCTACTGTCTCCACCAGACAAAGTTATATGCTCATGTTCAAGCCAGAAAAACTACCTTGCCATCAAGTGTTTCTTAGTGTTTTTCTCAGCCCTAAAGAGAATGATGAAACATTTGGGGGCAAAAATGCAGAGCAGTAAACCATAGCTAGAGGCCAGGATTGCAAAAATCTCCACAGCAACAACATACTTCCCAGGAGAGCTAATGTAAGCAGGGACAAAGGCCACCCAGACAGCACAGAATATCAGCATGCTGAAGGTGATCAGTTTGGCCTCGTTGAATTTGTCAGGGAGTTTCCGAGCAAGAAAGGCCAGGAGGAGACAGGTGCAGGCCAGCAGACCAATGTAACCCAGAACCAGAGAGAAGCCCACCACAGAGGCCATGGCACACTCCAAGGTGACCGTTGACCCTTGGAAACCTAGATCACGTTGTGGCACAGGGGGGCTGAGGGACAGCCATGTCACACAGATGATAATCTGGATGAAAAGTAAACACATGTCAGTGTTATCATTTTTTATATCAAGTGAAGAAATGTTCTCATCATTGAATCAACAAAACAATATTCACACCTGTATAGATGTAAAGAGGCAGACGCTTCCTCTCTGTTGTCCTGGACCAAACCACTTCATCAAGGCTCCAGCACCAGGCCGAGCTGAGCGGAAAACAGCAAGAACTACTACGGTTTTGACCAGCAGGCAGGAAACACAAAGTACAAAGCTGATCCCAAAAGCTGCCTGTTGGAACCGACAAGACCAGACTGATGGACGACCAATGAAGACCAGTGAGCACAGGAAGCACAGCTTCAGGGACAGGAGAAGCAGGAAGCTCAGTTCTGAATTGTTGGCTCGCACCT
>NW_022280797.1:4632-18205 GCF_004355925.1 Anarrhichthys ocellatus | reverse complement strand
TTGTGTGTTAAAAAAACACAAGGGGCTGTGTTAGTGGGGTCAACGGTTATGAATACTGATTCAAGATGTCGTGTCTGCGGAACATATTAATGCACTTAAAGGCTCATTAGATGGCAAAACAAAGCAAATTTCAGTTTTTTTCTCAGTCAGGGTTAGGGTTAGGGTTACTAACCCTAACTGTCTACCAAAACTGTGTATTTTTCTAAGACATAGAGGTTACATGGTGTAATGTTTAGCAGTCTGTACTCTGCATCCAGTGATCTGACTTCAAATCTCAGTGGAACCTGCTTTTAAGCTAGAGTAAAGGTCAAAAAATGCAACCTTTCCACATCTCAGCAAAAGTTGGACTGGTGTGGCCATCTTGCTTCAGCTACAAGTGCGACCGGAGAGTCGCGTCTTGACCTTCACCGGAGTGATCTAAGAATGAAGTACTATTGACAGGGAGTAAAATGGTTTCCACTTAAATCATGAATGCACACTTTGCATTGTGTCTTGCAATCACCATAAAAAAAGAAGTTTGACTGAGATTTCAACTCAGGTTCTTGCCGTAAGAGTCAAAAGTGTTCGTCATCAAGAGACACGTATACTCCATCAGAGGTGGTTGTTGGATGGTCGACCAGCTTTGGAAACCCCATCCACACACAGCTTTCCGACGTCAGATGGGGGCTGTGTCTAACCATTTGTGTGTTAAAAAAACACAAGGGGCTGTGTTAGTGGGGTCAACGGTAATGAATACTGATTCAAGATGTCGTGTCTGCGGAACATATTAATGCACTTAAAGGCTCATTAGATGGCAAAACAAAGCAAATTTCAGTTTTTTTCAGTCAGGGTGGCTGAGCGGTCCAAGGCGCTGGGTTCAGGTCGCAGTCTCCAGTGGAGGCGTGGGTTCGAATCCCACTTCTGACAGCAATTGTTTTTCACTGGTTCCATTGACTGTAACATGATATTGTGAAAGAAAGCTTAGCAATGCTTTGTATGTTAAGGAGCAGGCATTTGACAAACTACTGCACGACCACTGCAACAGCAGCATTTGTAACCCTCTACATTATCAACCAGTGTAATCTTGCCATGTGTTTGTATACAGTTGGCCTGTATGTTGCTGGATTCATTGTTTGTAGGAAGTCTCTCAAAACAATTTCTTCACTTGTCACTTCTCAAATCCTCTGCTGAGCTTACTAAAATTCTTAAGTTAGCCTGAAACGGTGTCTGAGTCTTGTTAGCTTCTTTGTCATCGGTACCGTTGTATGCCTTCTATGTCTTATTCCCTGCACAGATAACATACTAGCGGATGCCAAATAAGAAACTGTCTACCAAAACTGTGTATTTTTCTAGGACATAGAGGTTCCATGGTGTAATGGTTAGCAGTCTGTACTCTGAATCCAGTGTTCTGAGTTCAAATCTCAGTGGAACCTGATTTTAAGCTACCAGTGTAATCTTACCATGTGTTTGTATACAGTTGGCCTATATGTTGCTGGATTCATTGTTTGTAGGAAGTCTTTCAAAACAATTTCTTTACTTGTCACTTCCCAAATCCTCTGCTGAGCTTACTAAAACAGATAACATACTAGCGGATGCCAAATAAGAAACTGTCTACCAAAACTGTGTATTTTTATAGGGCATAGCGGTATCATGGTGTAATGGTTAGCACTCTGGACTTTGACTCTGGTGATCTGAGTTTAAATGGAAAAACTTTTTAACACTTTGTATTGTGTCTTGTAATCACCATAAAAAAAGAACTTTGACTTAGATTTCTATCAGGATCAGGATAATTGTGCGTCCCTGTCCTACTTCAAAAGGGCGAAGCGTCGATCACCGAAACCATGATTTTCCAATGGTACAATGTCAAATAAACTCAAAGAAAGAGCCTCTTTTTACCCGCTGACGAGCAGGTGATGATCATGAACGCATATGAGGAATTCAAGACCATAATCATGGCAAAATCTAACACTGCCACCGCTGCGAGGTCTAGACATGAAGCACGGCAAAATATCACAGACAAGTTAAATGCGTAAGTTTTGGGAAAATGTATAGGCTCATTTTAAGTGCCTCATCACCCCAATCAATCAGATTATATTTCTTTAAATGTGCCTGCTGGCAGTTGGCGTAATGGCATGCATCATCCAATGAGATCTATAGCGAAAATATTTATCTCAACTCTTTCAGAATAAGTTGATAAAAACAAGCCCAAAGAGTATCTAACTGATACGAATTAATATGAGGATATATGTACTGTATGCGCTTATGTATCATGTAGCCTACTATATATGTGTATATACATGTATGTGTAGATTACCATATAGAACTAGGAGTTTGAATATGTGTGTGCGTCTGTGTATGGGCGGATCAGTATGTATGTATGTTTTATTCATAATCAGAAATTCAATCAATTGAAGCAGTGAAAAGAAATAGTGTGTGATTCTCTCTATTCTTATCATGAGTCCACCTTAATCATTTTCTACAATAATGATATGCTGGTGTACTAATAACACTGTCATATAATTATGAGTGCTTTCAACCCCCATGTATGCAACGCAGCCATCAAGAGGACATGGGAGCAAGTAACAACTAAGCACAAACACATTATTCAGAATGGTGAGTCAATACAATATGTGCCATGGTAATGTAATGAACACATCCATAAGTTTATTAAGCTCCAAATAAACTTTACGAACAGCACGGCATGCATGTTCTCAGCATCGCCGACACTGTACAAAATGTACCACTCGCAAAACAGCGCAAGGCTGCATCCAGTCTGTGAGACAGTCAATGCTCGGCTGGGCGTGTGGTGTTCAATGTATGGCTCCAGAAGGTCTTGTAAATAAATGATTCCTTGTCGGCAGAATCGATAGCGCTTGTATAGGAAGTCATCATGATGTGATAACGGAGAAATCTCTCCCTATAAAACGCTAATCTAACTAATATCGCTCCTTCATCAATGGGATCTCTGAGGAAGGGAGCTGTACATGAATGCAATAGAGGCTTCTTAGTTTGCTCAGCTGGTTTTAATGGATCACCGTGTGTCTCACTTTACATGCATTTCAGGAACTCCTGTATAACCCCCAGTCTATGTGCAAGCGCATTAGACTAACCGTATATGACAGGAGCTGCCATTTTTTCTGGGGGTGTGGCAAGCTTATCCAGCTACCTTCAGTTAGCCTGCGCTGGAGCAGGTTCAAGCTTATGGATGTGTTGCTATGGTGAGTTTGCCAAACTTGCTTTGTGGAACCGAAAAGCCTCACTTATGTAATCTTATCCTGAAAACTATCCAGCTAACTCAGTTAACCACGTACGAGGAACGGGGCCCTGCTCCTTAACATACAAAGCATTGCTAAGCTTTCTTTCATAATATCATATTACAGTCAACGGAACCAGTGAAAAACAATTGCTGTCAGAAGTGGGATTCGAACCCACACCAAAGGTTTCCAAAGGTGGTCGACCGATGACGAACACTGTAGACTGTAATGTAGGGGTGTCAAACTCAATCACAGAGAGGGCCAAAATTAAAAATTGAGGCTACGTTGAGGGCCAAATAGGGTCAACATTTAATAAATAGGATAGAATGGATATTGGCGAAAGTGCAAAAAGAAATAGGCTACATTCTTTTATGCATACGTACCAGAGCCGGATGTTTGGCATTTTTTTTGGCTGCCAGTTTATTAATGTCTGGGGTTAGGTTCGGTGGAAAACCTCAGTTGAAGGAGTGAAGGTGTGCATCAGTAAGATGACTCCTGTGTGTGTTTTAGTTCATCTTCATCACAGAGAAAAGCTACTCACACAGGTATGTGCTTCCAAACATGCAGAGCAATTGAGCAGCATGTAGGCAGAGTTGAGGCATCATTTCGGGGATGAAGCTTGGATGTGCAGCACCCACAGAGTCATACTTTGCCTTGAGTGTGTCATTACTCTGGAGGTCTATCAGCTTTTGCAAAGCTTTGCTTTGATATATTACTGTATTTAAGGAGTAAACCACTGAAACCTGACATTCCATATAACGCGAAGCTGCTTGGATCTTGATGCTCGTGGTGGTACAGTACGGGTGCTTTGAGCAGCCAAAAAAGAAAAAGGAAGACCTACTTCAGGAAGACCTACTTCAGCAATAATTTCTCATACTTTATATAATATGCAACCACATTATAATGCAGATTATCTTATTCTGATGAAATTTAAAAAAGGGAGCTCTAACGTTAAAATATAACCACTATTGCCAGGCCCGCTGGAGGGATGGGAGGCACGGGAGAGCCAGACCCAGGGCTGTGCGGGGCAGACTGTCAGACGCCTGCTGCAGTTACATGAGAGGTTTTCCAAAGGGACTCTGGTGCTCGGAAACACTACCGCTTTTGTCCTCAGGAGCCGCCAAAATCAACAAAATAAATGAAAGTTCCTCGTAGTAAATTAACGATGCAAAGCTCACTGGTGTGGGTAGCAAGTACAAACCGAAGTAACTGATAATCCACAGGTGAAGACAGATAAGGGTTCAGTTTATTATCATAGACTCAAATTTTTTTTTATCAATATCTGAAAATATAGAAGCCAATGCAATCGGACCATTAAATAACACTATGACTCATATAAAATAATTGCTGTCATATATTTCTGTATTGAGTTCACGGGAACAAATGCAAACTTATTACAATGTCAAAAAATCTCATAGCAAACAACTCATTGACTGCTGGGTACTATGTTTTGATACAAGGTATTTTTGCCCATATTTTCTGTATTTCACCAATAAATTGTCAAGAAAAAACAAAGTACACTCATACAAACTCATCTGCACACATCACACACACATTGTCAGATCCTCTTTAGTTGTTGGATTAAAACAGCTTTCTCTCAAAGTTCATCAACAGATGAGGCAGCGTCCAGCTGTGTTGCCATTCAACAGGTTGTTTTTTTTCACAATTGGCTGTCCCTCAAAGCACTGTCTCTCTAAAGACTCCGATCAGACTGTGTGGGCGTTCAGGGTGATCCAGGCGGGACCCTGTCCTTGACCCCGCCAATGAACCCCCTCTCGAGCCCGGCCTCGACCCCGCTCTTCCGCGGCTTCCTCGTTGCTCCACGGACTCGCAAGTGAAGGAGCTGAGGTCCCCGCAGCTCTGCAGGTGCAGCAGACCGGGCCTCCTCCTCGTCCTCGGGGGGCGAGGAAAAGTCTGGGAGTGACTGGCCGCTGGCTGCTGGGGCGGTTTAGGCTGTCTGGGACCCATCTGTGAATCAGTGAACACCTGAAAGACAACGGGAAACTACTGTTCAGGACACCTCGTAATATCAACAGAAAAAAACATATAATTTATGTAAATAATTTGTGTTATGCTCCTGTTCGAGTAACGTTTGATAAAAACTACAGTGACCAGATGTTTTGGGAAATCACTGAGCCTTTTTTTAAATGACGGACCAATGGAAACATGTTGCTGGTTCTTTATAAGAAACATCCTTTTAGCTTACTAGAATTTTTGTACTTTACCCATCAAATGGTTGAAAGATTTTTGCATCAGATGTTTGTATGTGTAGTTTTGACTGACACATGTTTCTGTATGAACTCCTACCTGTTCTATGTAGCTGGCACAGCGCACAGCCTCCTCCATGTGCTCCTGGTCTGACTGCAGGACATTCCGTATGCTGTCCACCAGCTCCTGGACCTCGGGGGCCAGGCCCTGTGCGGCCGGCTGCTCCAGGATCTTCCTGACCAGCTGCTGCGTGTGCCGGTAGCTCTGGTAGTCCACCATGGAGGAGGGCCGGGGCCGACGGGGCGTCCTGCCGCCGCCGCTGTTGTTGTTGGTGCCCCGTCGCAGCGTGACCTGGCCCTGGGCGCAGGCGGCCAGCGTGGGCTGGGAGGTCTGGGTGGAGGAATCTGTGGTCTGAGGAGACGGGGCGGGGGGAGCGCCGCTGCTGCTCAGCACTGCGGCGGACAGCAGAGGGGAAGAAGATGGTTCAGGTTCCCCAACAATCCCTGTTATCGGTATATCTAACTACATTCGCAAACAGTGCTTGAAGTGTGAAACAGAGCGTTAGTGGCGCAACCGTCAGTCTGCGCTGATCTAATTAACATAAGTGATTCTTAGAGTATATCTGTTTGTATTTACTGTATGAAAAGTTGCTCATTCAGTTCATTGAATCCCTGGTAGTGGGACACAAACACTATGTTGATAAATCTGCAGCATCTGATTGGAGTGCTGCCTCAGATCGCAGTGCCATTACACACACTGACCACTGTTGTATCAGCACAGAAGTTCACTAAAAGACGTATTTTTGTGTTAATCTTTATTGTCTTTATTTTTGAGCAAAAGTAAAACAACCTCAAGGAAGGTAAATATTATTAGCTAAATAAGAGGCATTGGGTAATCGTGCGATTTATAGCCGGTTATTCGTTTAAAAAGAATCAATATATAATTGTACTCTCAGCTATAGTTACTATGCAGCCCTACTGTTGATTTGAAAGTGGTTGGATGGCTTTTAGATCCTGCACTGAATAAACCTCTAAGGGTGACCATAGAGTGTTGATGGACCATAGAGTAAGTCCTCCAAAGGGACAGTAAAGATCTGTTGAATTTAGTCTGGATCGCTGTTTATGTAGCAAATCATCTCGCGCTGATCGGTGTTGCAACTTCCAAAGATGACATAATTACACATGGGGGGGGGGACAAGCCAACCTTTAGCAGTGAGGTCCATCAATACTGGGTCACTGTTGGAGCGCCGGATTCTCGCCTTCCTCCAGGGGGTCAGTGCTGGAGAGGGCTGCTGCTGCTGATGAGGAGGAAGAAGAGGAGGAGGAGGAGGAGGAGGAGGAGGGGGAGGAGGAGGCAGGATCTGGGGCTTGGTGGCTGGTGATGCCGATACCATTTGCGGACTCCCGTCTAAGACCGAATACAGACAAGTGGTACTATTAGAACAAAAGGCAGTTGTCACAGAAGATGCTCTGAAGAAACAAATCAGATCCATAGATACTCATAGAGTAACTGCACCGTGATGAAACACATCAATAATGGGGATTTCTTTCTAAATTCATTTTAAAAAAACAGCCTCAAAACGCCATCAACTGTTTAAAATCAGCCCGAATGTTTCAAGACCAGTTCTGGGATAGAGTCGGCCGTTTGGGATTAATCTACGTCACACGTGTCAAACTCAAGGCCCGCAGGCCGAATCCGGCCCGCCACGTCATTTTATGTGGCCCGCGAATCCACCAGCAAAAAAAAAAAAAAAAAAAAATTTAATTTTGGAAAAAAAAATTAAAGTTAGACTTCAAAATAAAAATATCCCCATGGTCGAAATTATGAGATGCAAAATTGAAATTATGCGACAGCATGTTGTGAAGTATTATCACCATGGCTGGACATTGATTACTTGTCCTCCTAACAGTCACTTGGTAACAATATGGTTAATTAGTTATTACCTTTTTTTTTTAAAACAGGTGGACAGGAGAGGGAACAGCCCGTAAAGCGGTTTTCCAACAAGTGATCGAGTTGAAAAAGATCGACAAATAATCCCAAAATGTCCACGAAGAGAAAAATTGATGCAGAGGGAAGAAGATGTAATTTAAGATGGGAAAGCGAATACATGTTTGTGCTTCAGGGAGAAAAACGGGTCTGTCTTCTGTGTTATGATGCATGTCGGTGATGAAGGATACAATTTACGTCGGCATTTTCACACCAAACACAGAGCTAAATTTAGCCTCCAAGAAAAACATCAAATTGTCCAAGAATTAAAAGGCACACTGCAATCACAGCAGAATATATTTACAAAAGCTACAGCCCAGTGCATGCTAAAGGTCTGTGAGCAGGTGAGCTCCAACCAGATACAGACTTTTAAAAATGTCAGTTTGTGAAGAAACACCATCGCAGACCGAGTTCAGGAACTAGCAGCAATCTGACAACACAGCTAGCTAAGAGACGAGATACATCATCTATCAATGTTTATAAGAGGCTCAAGGCAGACCTGACTCTCAGTGAGGAGCTCTTGGATGTAGCTGCCATGCACGGGACGACGGCAGGGAGGGACATTAGTGATGCAGAGAGGTGACAAAAATAGCTTTGAACAAAGTTAATGTAATAACTTGTGTTTGATGATATTTGTCTTTGTTATTTTCTTTAATAGTTTGATCTTTGATAGAGTAATGTGGGTTTCTTAACCCTAAATTAAAATGATTTATGTTATAATAACAGAAATGTGCTTAAATATCATTTTACATTTATATAACTGCATGCACAATATTTTTACACTTGAATAAACAATAATCAAAAGCAGAGACAGTTATTTAACAATATGTTAGGAGTAGTTACAGTTATACAGTCTTACAGTTATAACCGGCCCTTTGAGGGAAACCATGATGCTGATGTGGCCCGGAGTGAAAATGAGTTTGACACCCCTGATCTACGTCATGAAATAAAAGAGTGTTAACGCTCTCTAATCAGACCCTCCTCCTCGTCTCTAGAGTGAGAGACTTCGTCTCTCTGTATACTTTTGTAAGAAATACAGTAAAAGTGTGTCTGATACACACACATGAGGGAGCCTGCTTTATAGAGTATGACAAATGTGGCAGGGATCACATGACCTCTCCCAGCAGCTGAAGGTATCAGATGAGTGAAGGACAACATCACCCATAATCATCAGGGGAGCAGACAAAGTAAGATAAAAGCTACTAAAGCTGCAATCTGCACACAATCTAAAAGGTCACAGCCAAATGTTACCGTCACTGCCAGAATCTGCAAATCCAAATTATATTCGTACAACGTTCCATTCAGAATAAAGCCCTTATTGAATATATCCAAACGGAATATGCTGCTTACATGAACTACATCAAATACAAAATATTGGCATCTTCGGAATAATAGTGAAATATGAGTGTGCATGTAAACGTAGACACTGAGGTAAACCTTAGCCAGGAAAACACACTGTGGCACTAGCACACACACACACACACACACACACACATACACACACACACAAACATACAGTAGAGCTCCGCTGCACTTCCACACAGACAATGAAGCCCCGACACAAATAAACCTTCAGAGAAGTGGAAGCAACAGAAATAGAAAAAAAAAAAATTATAAAAAAAAAAGCAAAATATGTCTACATAGAGTTTGATTACACAAGCGAAACAGCCTGACAGTTATTAAAATGACACCGGGCCACCACTATCTCAGTGTTTTGTTCCAGAGGGCAGTACAAAGATACACAGGGCAGTTTTATGTTCAGAGATCAGCCATTCAGCCCCCCCCCCTAACCTACCTGGAACAGATGATGCTCCTGGTGGAGTCGGGTTTGTCATCAACTCCCTCAGAGCAATCTCTGTCTCCTGAAATAAACAATATGAATAATAATAATAATAATACATTTTATTTAGAGAGCGCTTTTCAGAATACTCAAAGACACTTTACATTAAAATCATCATATTAAAAAACAGCCATACACTAAAATTCTAAAACACACAATATTGTTCACACGTTAAAAGCAGTTCTGAAAAGGTGGGTTTTGATTTGTGATTTGAATATGGAAAGATCGGTGCAGTCTCGGATGTGTTTGGGGAAAGAGTTCCAGAGGGAGGGGGCAGCTATGGAGAAGGCTCTGTCGCCCCATGTCCGGTGCTTGGTCCTGAGTGGAAGGGACAGGAGGTTGGCATCAGAGGAGCGGAGCCGACGGGATGGAGTGTGGTGGTGAAGCAGGTAAGTGAGGTAGGAGGTGGCCTGAGGGGGCCTGAGGGGGCCTGATTATAGAGGGCTTTGTGAGTGAGGAGAAGGACTTTGTATTGGATCCGTTGTGGGACGGGGAGCCAGTGGAGATTCTGGAGAACAGGGGTGATGTGGTCACGGGAGCGGGAGCGGGTGAGCAGGCGAGCAGCAGAGTTCTGGATGTACTGGAGTTTATTTAGGATTTTGGATGATGTGCCTTGAAGAATACTGTTGCAGTAGTCGATTCTGGAGGTGATGAAGGTGTGGATCAAAGTTTCAGCAGCAGATAAGGAGAGTGATGGGCGGAGAAGAAGGCAGTTCTGGTGATTTGTTTGACGTGGTGTTCAAAGGAGAGGTTGCTGTCAAACATGACTCCGAGGTTGCGGATGTTTGGGAGGGAGACAGAGTGGAGTTGTCGATGGTGAGGCAGAAGTTGTTACCGGTTTTCGTGAGGGATGTGGGACCGATGATGATCATGTCAGATTTATCACAGTTGAGTTTGAGAAAGTTGATTTAATGTCAGTGAGGCAGCTGGTGAGAGTGGAGTGAGTAGCAGTGGTAATGGCCTTTGTGGAGATGTAGAGCTGGACATCATCGGCGTAGCAGTGGAAATGGAGACCAAGTTGACGTATGATGTTACCAAGAGGGAGCAGGTAGAGGATGAACAGAAGAGGACCAAGCACCGAACCCTGGGGGATGCCTTGAGACAGAGGAGCAGTGGAGGAGGTGCAGTCGTTGATACTGATGAACTGTTGCCTGTTTGTGAGATATGATTTAATCCAGGAGAGAGCAGTTCCGGTGATATTGAGAGAGGATTCGAGGCGGGAGAGAAGGATGTTGTGGTTGATGGTGTCGAAAGCTGCAGTGAGGTCGAGGAGGATGAGAATATTAAGGTGACCAGCGTCTGAGGAGAGGAGGAGGTCGTTGGTGACTTTGAGGAGGGCTCTCTCTCTCTCTCTCTCTCTCTCTCTCTCTCTCTCTCTCTCTGTGTCTCTCTCTCGCTCTCTCTCCATTATATTCAAGAGAAGGCAGACATCTCTACAGCCGATATCTCCAAAATGTTTTCAAACACATTTCTCAGGAAATATGTATTTTTTCTATTTTGGAGTGAACTGTCCCTTTAATCTTTTGTATTTGGAGTGTACCTGTGTGACTGCATCGGTGGAGCTGCCAGCGACAACCTCGTACGGAGGCGGGGGGTCTAGCGGACAGAAGACCTCCACCCCTTTGATTCGAGCCCCGTAGATATGAGGGAGAGAGATCACGCTGTCCCCGAGGATCCTGAAACACACAAGTCAAACTAGAGAGCGAGTCCATCGTGTGTGTGACACATCGACACTAACAACAGGACT
The DNA here is from genome assembly GCF_004355925.1 of Anarrhichthys ocellatus. NCBI lineage: Eukaryota > Metazoa > Chordata > Actinopteri > Perciformes > Anarhichadidae > Anarrhichthys > Anarrhichthys ocellatus. The sequence goes on along the minus strand of NW_022280797.1, from coordinate 7,191 downwards.
AAAGATGAAAGTGTGTGTGTGTGTGGGTGTGGGTGTGGGTGGGTGTGTGTGTGTGGGGGGGGGGGGGGGGGGGCTGCTGTTACCGGCGAGCCAGGCGTGGCGTGTACGAGTAGAAAGTGGAGAAGTAGGATGGGGGAGGGGCTGGGGCCACAAACTCATCCGGGTCTGGCACCTGAGCGGGTTCCTCCCTTTCGTCGACAGCGGCCCTGTGCTCGTCCTATCACAGAGCAGGGGACACGTGACATCACACATCATGCTAGGTAACGTAAGACTCTTTGAGACCTTTTTTAGGAGCACACAGAATTACATTCATAACTAATAATAATAAGACTAATAATAATTACAAATCAAAAAATGTTAAACTCAATATTTAAGATGTGAGGGGGGAACCCCGAAGACAGCTGAGGACGCAAAGTCGCATATCATTGCTAGTGTTGAAGGAATCATTTTGGAAAAATGAGTAAATTTGCTTTTCTTTTGGAGAGCGAGACGAGAGGATCAATAGTGCACCCCAGCTCCACATAGTGAGATCAAACCATTTCATTTTTGAAGATATGGTAAATAAATCCTGTGAAAAACCTACAATTCTGAGCTCCTCAGTGTAACTAGGAAGTGAGGATTGCTTTGGCTGAGACCAAGAGTCACCTGACAAACATTCCGCGAACCTGTGACTGAACTGCAGGCTGTTTACATGGTGCATTGAAGACAGGCTGTAAATGTAAATAGTTCAATGTACATAGCACATAGAGCACATAGAGCTTTCTTTTCAACATTGGTAACACTTGTGGACACTTGCCAAAATGTTGTATACATAGATTCCATTGTTTTTTTTCGTTTTTATGATTTATGGCATGATAACTGTGTAATTCTGCACTGAAGACATGTTTGTGCTGTTTCCATAGAGGTGCAGGACTTAAATATCGCAGTGAAAATCAAGGCTACAGGGAGAAAAACGTGACAGTAGGGAGAAACGCCCGGGGCTCAGAGAGATGAATTTGACTGATAGCATTTATTCTGAATTATTTTGTGCAGTGGAAATGTGATATCGTGACAGCCCTGATTTGGATATTCCCAAGCAGGAGGCTGCCACACCGACCCATTGTAGTTAATGGCCCAACACTATACAGTGGTGTGTGATCATACCAGGCACTGTGCTCTCGTGGTGAAGATCTGCAGGTATCTCAGGGCAGCCGCCATGAGGCACACGGCTGTGGTCAGAGCGTTCAGAGCGCACAGAGCAAACAAGACTTTCTGGGAGACAAAAGGAGACACAATGAGATGGGTTCAAAGGGAGCAGAGAGAACTATTTTATCTGTTGTGCTGCTTGTGCACAGTCAGAAAACAGACCAAGGGTTGCACTGTACCCAGTGCAGCGTGCACGGTGCAGAAACGGATGAGGGTTTTATCAAACAAGGCAGGAGGGGTGTTGATTTCTTTGCAGGAGGTTATATCATCTCAGACGCTACATTAATAATCAGAGACGTTTGAGAAGCCGGCCCTGTGTCCGGCTCAACGCCACCACGCTGAGCATAAACCAACATTTGGTCACTCCACAAAACAAGCACGAGCTGAGTAGGTGGAAGAAGGTGTCACATCATAAGAAATATACATTAAGTATAGTATATTTATAGTATAAATGAAGGAATGCCATTTCACTCAATATCAAACACATAAATAAATAAATCTGGCCATTAACAAAAATCCTGAAATAAACTATATATATATATATATATATATATATATATATATATATCAATATACTTTGATTAATACATGTATAAATAAAAAGGAAAGGACTGCTTCTATGTATTTAAAGAGACTTTAACTTCATAATGCCACATTTATTTATTTCTCACAGATTCAGACCACACATCCTTAAATAATGACCTATTTACCTATTGAACTGTGGCTTATATATTTACAGTATATCTATATATCTATTGCATTATTTATTCATTTCAGGATTTATTTTGTAGCTATTTCTATGTATTCATTGTGTATTCATGTATTTAATATTGAATCACATAGAATTCTACAGTAACCTTGGAAATCTTCACACAGCTTATACGAATTGAGGACAATTTGTGTGCAGCTTTCTGTTTTATTACTCCTGATGAACTCTTTTTTGGTTAATTACAGAGAAGAACAGACATCCAAATGAGGCAGCAACATTTTTGGGTCTTGGACTGACGATCGACCAAGATCTCCTGCCACTTTCATCCACAAGAGCGACTATGGAATAACGCTTTAAAGGTAATTAACTATTTGGATGACACACCTTTTCCAAAGAGAAGGTGTGTTTGAATCAGCATAAAGAACGACCGTTTAATGGTGGGCTCCCAGTGAACACAGCAGTGATTGTATAGAGGTGTGCACCTTGAGCAGGACCCTCATGGTGCCGCAGGAGTGGGCGGGGTGGAGCTCCAGCAGCTTCTCTTCGGGACATTTGGAGCTGGGGGAGAGGGAGCAGCAGTAACACACATCTCCAGCCTCACTCTGAAACAACACACATACACACACACACACACACACACACACACACACACACACACACACACA
>NW_022280797.1:0-4622 GCF_004355925.1 Anarrhichthys ocellatus | reverse complement strand
ACACACACACACACACACACACACACACACACACACACACACACACAGGGTTGATTTTGATATGATTTAAAACATTTCTGAATTCACAACATCCCAGAAAGATCAAGGTCTCTTCTTCATATACAGCTTAAATAATAAGTAGTATGCTAAGCAGCTAAATCAAGCAGCTACATACAACCACAGACTGTACGTAAGAAGGGATTCGACACATTCTAATAATCTATGTACTGACGGTGGCAAGAATATATCAGGACCCTTGCTGGGGATGTTCGTGGTCCCGAGAGGCTGAATCCTAAATATTCTGGTGCCCCCCCCCCCTAACCTTTAATGATTTTAAAGTTTTTCTCCCCTGTTTACAGTCCTTATGCTAAGCTAGGCTGCTGAAATTATGAACAAATCGCACTTTGGAAAGATTCAGGTGCGATATGGAAGTAAAGAAGGAAGGAAGGAAGGAAGGATAGAAAGAAAGAAGGGAGGGAAAGAAAGACGTGCCGTTTAAAATATAAAATATGGAACTATGTATATGCTGTATGACATGGTCATTTTAAAACTTTTCAGCGCAAGGCGCGGAGTCCCACCGTTCGTCAATGTCACACTTGGTCAGCCAATCAAATGAAGTTAGAGGCGTTACCTCCACTTCCTTCCTGCTTTAAAGCCGGTAGATGTAGAGGAGAATGCAGACGAAAGGTTGACATTAGTGGTATTTAACTACGATGAATATATAATATAATAATTCACTGGCACATCAACGGCAGGAGCTTTTTCCCCTTCCTTTAATCCCATTTTATCGTCTGGTTGCGCACGAGTTTAAGAATGCAGGAGTTTAAAAAATGAATGTAGTTCTTTTTTAACAAAGGCTCCAAACCTCCAACGCCCTCACATACAGGACAGACGGACAAAAAGATGTGTGGAGACCAGAGTGACGGTGACAGAGAGTGGAGTGGAGGCCTGGCAGAGGGAGGAAGGAAAGACAACACAACAGCAGGAAGAGTCAAAAGGTCACACGGAGGAGCTCTGGCCCGAAAAACAAGACTCATCACATTTCCTGCAGCCTGATCTGCAAAGATCTCGTGTTACCAGGTCAAAGCCAAGAGTGACGCTGTACAATGCGCCCAATGACACACTGCAGACGTAGTTATACTGTGTGTTCAAGGAAGACGAAATATACACCCTGAGCCATCTGTTGCAGGCCACATTTTGTTCTTCGTCGTGGCTCGAAAAACTGATAACCATAGAAAAGTTTGATCTCATTTTGAACCGAGGTATGTACAGATTTATTCCATACCCCGATATGTTATGATCCACTAAAGTTACAAGATAAATAAATAGCAGTCTTTGTTATTATTTCGCCGCCATCTTGACTGGGAGGTGGGAAGGGACAGTCGAGTGGGATTCAGCTCTTTGTTTGGGAGGGAAGAGAGAAAAAATGATTGTCCCCATTAGTCACAAAAACCTAGGAAAACAGGGTCCAGGTTGAAAAATAGACTGCATATAAGAAGTGGACGTGGTCATCGTGACGTCACTCATTGGTTTGTGGAGTGGCATTTTGAAGCCTTGAGTTCTGGACTAGGGCCTTTGGGATTAGGGCCTAGACTTCTATATAAGACTTCTTTTTGGCACCAGAGGAGTCGCCCCCTGCTGGTCAGTAGAGAGAATGCACGTTTTAAGACACTTCTGCATCGGCCTCACTGGGCATAACCGGAGGTTGCTTTCTGGTTATTCTCCAGTGAACTGGTTCAACATGGAATACATCGCACCAGGAAGGATGATCCCATTGACTCTCCACAGGAGGAACAGAGTGAAGCAGAGATGCCGTGAAGGAGAGAGGATGCAGGAAATCTACAAAACCAGACAAGACACAAAACGGGGAACAGCCTCACCAGTTGGCAGCTGGTCATACTGGACACCAGCTGGGCTCCCTGGCAGCACAGGATAAATCCAGCCAGGTTAAGGAGCACACACACCAAAGACAGCAGGACAAACACATTGACCTGGAGATGGAGGGGCGGGGAGAGAGAGAGGGGGGGGTAGGATGAAAAAGGAAGGGAAGATGGATTATTGTGGTTTGGACACGTGTGTTTAACCCCTGTGGACATATTCTGTAGAAATAGATTGAATAAACATGAGAACACATGGTGAGAGACGGTGACACGACAGTGAGAGAGGTGAAATGACCTTTGATCTGGACAGAGTCAAACTGAAATCAGGCATTTTTGCAGAAGAAGGAATGTTCACATGTCTATTTTAACAGGGTTCATAAACATTTTTAACTTTCATGAGCAGACATTCTCTGAAACATCTGAAAGAATCCATGTGAAACTCTTCAGTATATCTTAAGCTTGAAATTCACTTTTATTTCCATACCAGCCAGTGTGGTTAGTGGTTTTCCCAAATTTTCACCAGCCACAAAAAGTTCTAAAGACACAATTTTAAAGTAAACCTTTTTCTTGGGCTGCCGGGGCCACGAGCATTGGAAAACGTCCGGGGCCCCTCCGCTCCACTGGTCAAGATCGGCGTCAAGTTAAAAGTACAGTGAGGGATCCTGGTCTTTCTCGAGCCATGTCTTGTGAAATACTTTTCCAGGTGAAGACATATGAAGGTATATTTGTGTCTTTATTACGCAAACAAAAAAAAACGTTTTAAAAGCAAATTTCTCGCACTGCAATCAAAGATCAAGTTTGTAAGTGAAAATATATAAACTGAGAATAATTTATTTGTTAGTTTTGCTTATGAAACTAGAATTTCTGGTTAAAAAAATTAAATCTTTGGTTAAAAAATAATATCTTTGGTTAAAAAAATATATATCTTTGGTTAAAAAATAAAATCTTTGGTTAAAAAATAAAATCTTTGGTTAAAAAAACAATCTTTGATTTAAAAAAAAAAAAGCTTTGGTTTGAAAACGAAAAGCTGAGTTGAGTTTTTTGTTTGTGTAATAAAGACACAAACATACCTTCATGGGCGGGGCATACGCTGCTGAATGTGCCGGGAGTTTCTATTGGTCGGTTTGACTTGGCTCTCGGTATCTGCATCCATTATACACAGACGGGAGGTTACGGTGACATGGAGGTAAATTGACATTATACTGCTCTGTTTTGTCAAAATGATTTTAAATGTAGCAGCACTTCACTTTGTTTTCATGTTGTTAGTGTCTCTTTTTTTAAAGAACGACATGAAGCTCCGCTTTTTCGGTCGGAGAAAACTAAGCTCATAGGATTTATTTTAAATTGTGTCATACATGTGCAGCTAACCTTAGCTAACGTAGCCATGCCTCAGGCAAAGTGCATGTAACGTTAGCCCACAGTGGGCTAACGTTACATGCTATAACATCACATGTTTGTTAAAATCATTGGTTAAGTTACGTGACATTTGTAGCTGGCAAGCTAACTAACGTTAGCGGTAGCTGGTCTGCCTGTATCCGACCGTAGTTAAGCCTTGTAAAGTAACTTGTTTTGCCTTCACTTTCAAACTTCAGAGGTTGAATAATATCTTACTGAGATTGTGACGATTTTACAGATCATTTATACTTCATATTATGTCCTTAAACGGACCAACAGGAGCTCAGGTTGTGAACCTGAAATATCACTTTAAGTCCGGTAACGTTACAAACGAGATTAATTACAAGGATAAACTGAATAAACTGTGCAAAACTGTATTTTGCACGTTTTGTTTTGTGGTGTGAAATAAAACTAACTACATTTTGTTTTGTTTAGGGAGCCAGGAGCAAACGGCTCAGTTCATCAAGCTGAGGGGGGGAAGAACGACGGCCGCATCACCAGGGACAAACATTCAGCAACCGTAGCTTTGGATTAAGACATTAGTCCATTTTTAATATCTCCATCTGACCATCCTGTACTTAAGGTTACAGTTACATTAGCTCTACTCCTATATAAAGCCTTTATTAATAGGACAACCAGTAGAGAGGACAATACACTTCTGATGTGTTATTGTGATGTCACCTTTTTCTTTCTTTTATTTAAATTGAAATAAGACATCCATGTAAATGATTTCTATGTGAATATGTACGGTATATATTCTGCTGTGTAAAATTTGTCAATCTTCTAAGTTTGCATCCATGTGTTAACATTGATAAATGTTTCTCTGTTCATCATTTTCTCAATGTGATTTGGACAATTTTGGCAGTCACCCTCCCAACTGCAAGTTAATAAACACGTTTGCTGATATTTGTTTTGCTGCTGTTGTCTTTGTAAACTGTCCTCTGCCTTAGGATTGCAAGTATCCAGGCTCTTTTCTCTACTAGAAAGATTGAGAAATAAATAAATATGTATATATAATATATATGTATATATACATGTATGTATATATATGTATATATAATATATATGTATATATACATGTATGTATATATACATACAGTATATATTTATTTCATTCACACATATATATATACATGCATATGTATAATTAATATGGTTATTAATTTAGAAAAACTACATTAAGAAAAATAACAATGAATTATTGAATATATGATTGAAAAACATTAAAACTAAAACCTTTACAGTTTTTATATATATGTGTATATATATATATATGTATATATATATATATATATATGTGTATATATATATATATATATGTGTATATATATATATATATATATGTGT
>NW_022280796.1:0-18013 GCF_004355925.1 Anarrhichthys ocellatus | reverse complement strand
CTCTGACACTGATCTCAGTCTGCACTCTGTAACTCTTTATGTCTGTTTATCTCTTTCTTTCTTTATTTCACTCACTGTCTAAGTGCATGTTGCATTGATAAAGTTTTTTGTTGAAATTTAGGTTGATTTAAAACAATAAAGAACTTTTCATCAAATTAATATTTTTAATGTATATTTTTATTAAAGAAAGAGATGTTGCTGTTTTAATAGTTCCATAAAATATAAGATTGATTCTCAAGATTCTAAAACTGCCTGGCAATTTCTTAAATAAACAGCTTAAAGTTAATATAATGCCATGTTCAATGTTGTTTTATATTTTGAACACAAAAAAATGTTGTTGCTAATTTTCATTATTTTACCACAATAAAGAACGTTTCATCAAATTAGTTGTTTTCATGCATGTTACTGAAAAATAAACAGTTGCCGTTTTAATAGTTCCATTAATTCTGGAAACATTCAACAACTGAATCTAATGTTTTAAAATGGCTTCGACATTTCTACTGAAATAATACTATGTGTTTAATATTGTTTTCATATTTATAAAAAAAAAAATTTGATGATACATATATAAGATTACTGTGACCCTGACATAATATAATTAAATCCATTCATTATTCCAGATTCCTTAAAACTGTATTACTCTGATTGGAATTGTATTTTTTTGTATCAAAGCTGAATCTTAAATAGTTTAAGGACAATTTGATATACTTTATGAATATCACAAATTAAGTTCGTCATTCGTAGAAACTCTCATGTGGAAACATTTTTAGAAGTTTCCAGAAAGTATAATGAATATGAATGAACTACAAAGTCTTATAAGTTATCATTGAATTGATTAATAACCTATTTCAACAAAATTACCATGATTACTTACGTACTATAACAATAATAATACATTTTATTTATATAGCACTTTTCATAGTACTCAAAGACACTTCACATTAAAATCATCATATATAAAAGCAATACACTAAAAACATAAAATACATAATAATGATCACACATTAAAAGCAGTTTTGAAAAGATGCGTTTTGATTTGGGATTTGAATATGGAGAGGTCAGTGCAGTCTCGGATGTGTTTGGGGAGAGAGCTCCAGAGGGAGGGGGCAGATATGGAGAAGGCTCTGTCGCCCCATGTCCGGTGCTTGGTCCTGAGTGGAAGGGACAAGAGGTTGGCATCAGAGGAGCGGAGCCGACGGGATGGAGTGTGGTGGTGAAGCAGGTCGGTGAGGTAGGAGGGGGCCTGATTGTGGAGGGCTTTATGAGTGAGGAGAAGGACTTTGTATTCAATCCGTGGTGGGACGGGGAGCCAGTGGAGGTTCTGGAGAACAGGGGTGATGTGGTCACGAGAGCGGGAGTGGGTGAGCAGGCGAGCAGCAGAGTTCTGGATGTACTGGAGTTTATTTAGGATGATGTGCCGTGAAGAATGCTGTTGCAGTAGTCAATTATGGAGGTGATGAAGGCGTGGATCAGAGGTTATAGTATAAATAGTATTTCCTGACATTATTCTGTTATATCGTGTCACGGGGCAGGTTGGAGGACTCAAATGCAGACCAGGCAGAGTAGCGTGAAGCAGGCGTTTTATTAAACACAACAGGGAGTCCAAGCACAAGACAAGAGACGAGTACGAATACAAATGAGGTATATCATAGTATGAATCATTTAATACTTTGTACATTTGCAATAAAGAAAGAATACATAAAGATGAATATTATTGCGGTACAGAGTAAAAGAGGCAACACTAAGCAGTAGCTAAAGTAAAACAGTATAGTTGTAAATACCTTTTTGCCTTCCAGGTATATTGGTTCAGGCTTTTTCTCTTTGGGCTCTGTGTCCAAAAAGGCCACATAATGGATCAGAGTGAAGATTCTGGATGACCGAACAAGAAAGAATGATTTTGATTGAGAGAAAAAAAGATTGACCTTCCAACATGCAAACAGCATTACAAATAAAACCCTGTTGGTGAAAAACAAAGTAATTTCGTGCAAGTGGTCACCTGTGGTAGAACATCGTCAGGAACTGGATCACAACCGATGTCGCGAATCCAAAGATGAACATGAAGGCAATGGGATCAATTATTACGTCTTCCCCGGTGTACTCCAGCTCGAGGTTGACCTTTGGGAGCTTGATGGAGAATGAGGCCCCAAAGAGCTGCAGGGTAAATGTCGCCACTAGCCACAGGGCATTCATGATGAAGAAGGCAAAGTTTATCTGTGTGTAGAAGAGAAGGATAAGATTAATTTAACATAAATTGCATTGTGGTTTCCCGTTACTGTAGATGTGTACCGTAATTCAGCACCCCACACCTACAGTACCTTGTTCCTCAGCTCTCGCAGGTCATTGCTCATCGTTTTCTGTCTCTCCTTGTCGTCCTGCAGAGGTTCCAGGTACTTCCTCTGAAGCTCTATGAAGAACTCCTCCTCCTGCAGAGAAACCCTTTCAATCAGTTATTCTGTTATTTGTGCATATTTAGATGCAGCGCTTAACAAGAACTTAAGAGTTTTCACCTGCATTATGAAACAGAATATGGTGAGCATCATTGTGACGATGTGATTCAGTGGCAGTTGATCACGCTGACCTGATAAAACGAGACATACACACCTTGTCGAGCAAGTCCTCCTGCAGCTGCATGTCAGTGGACATATTCTGTAGTTGTGTGACAAAACCTGGACGGAAGAGCAAGACAGGAGGGTACTAGAGAGCATTACATTTTCAACAGAGCTGGAATCTTTTTGCAAAAGAATATATCACGATTGATTGATTATTGCACAATTATTTTAACTTACATTGGATAGGTGAGTTGAAAAAAAGGCTCTGCTTGCCTGTAACAGAATCATAACATGTATTAGTATCATCTCACACTTTGTGGCACATTACATTTCAATCGATGTTCCACCTTTAGGACTTACGTCTGTTCCTCTGGGATCCTTTCGTCCCCCACAATCGTGTTTTGGGGCTGGAGTTCTGGCTGTTGGGACTCTGTGATCAGGATCTCCTGGTTGACAGGGAGCTGCACTCCTCCAGCTCTCTGGTTGGATTTTTTGCAACATTTGCAAGACAAGACAAGAACCGTTGGAAGGTGCTTTTGGCTGCAAGGGTGAAGATCAGCTTAAGTTCAGTCAGCACAAACAATAATACTGGTCTCGTGTTGCACTGTGAGTGATTTGACAGTAAACTCTTTTTTATTCTTTTGGTTTCAACATGGTATCTACCTCTCTGGGTTTTTGTTTGCATGGCGACGGGATCTGGTGTTGCAGCTCCAGAGGTAGGTTTTGACTCCCGTGTACCCCAGGACACATTGTTCATGTTGACCATGGAATAGATAGTGAGCAGGAGGTAGGCGCTGGGGATGCAGAGGATGTAGAGAAAGCCGTGAAACACCAGTTGGACTTCCTGAGGATGCATTATCGCAGTGATGATGTAAATCATGGCCATGGAGATGACGAAAATGCTGTTGGGTGTCAGGATGGTTTTGTCCTTCACCATAGAGCCTGGAGAAAGATAAGGGCATGTTGAGTTAGCAGCTCTTCTAACTTTTTTTTTTACAAAGTCCAAATGAAGTCGCTGCACGTGTTTCTATAAAGTTATACCTGTTTGAATATTACTTACCGATAATGGACATCGACACCACCAACATGAGGAATGCGTATATGATACTCAAGACCCCAGCAATAGTTATCTGAGTGTCCGATTTGAGTTTAAAGCAAAGAGCCAGGTAGATGATGGGAGGTATCACAGCCAGGACCAGCGCAGCGTTGGAATCTATTTTTAACACGAATATCAAACTACCTGGAGACCACAAAAGGAAGCACATACAGATTTTTATTTTTGCATTTATTTGAACAAAATGTAATCATTCTTAAAAAAATCGGTTGATCTGAAAATAAATTGTGTCTACAAACACAAAACACCAACCTGCAATCAACAGGCAGATCGTGGCAGGGGCCAGAATAGCTGAGGTGATGGCGAAGAGCTGGTAGAACATGAATGGTTTGGACATGGACGGGTTTCTCTTGGAAATGATGCTGGTGGAGCCGAGCAGATCCACCACGTTGGCCAATGTGGACGGTCCCCATCGCCGACGCTGAAGTTGGTAAATAATCATCAGCCTGACTTGTGTGATTTTTGGTTTAATGACAACTTTTAACCAACAAGATCGATATTCATAGATGCTTCGGATATACAGTTACTGAGTATCTGAGTTTGTCAAATCTTGGAACAGTTCCGATCAGCTACAGCACTCACCTGGTTGTAGAGTTCTTTGAAGTCCTCAGGTGCATTGGTGTAAGCATCAGCTTCTGCGTTGTACTCCACCCTCCATCCCTGCTTCAGCAGCAGAGTACACAGCCAGCGGTCCTCACCTGCAGTGAACAAAAAGTGCATTCATATGTGAGAGGAGACCGACTGACTGAGTGAGAGACAGGAAGTCCTATCAAACAACATCCTCACCTTGGTCATACTGGATGTAGTGGCTTGCCTCCGTGGACTTGGTGGCGTACTTCTTCATCACGTTGTCGTCCATCAGCACTTCTGCTCTGAACAGACTGAAGCAACCGGGGCTGCAAAGCACACAGCCGATCACGTGCTCCGCTGTCTTCTGCAGCCAATGACTGACAGCATATTCAAACTTCTGGAACCACACTGTGGGACCTGTAATTGAAATACAGAGGTATTGTAAATCTCAACAGTTCATAACCCTTTCAGCTTCAGTGGTGGATCTTAGAGCTCTTTTTGTTGATATGATTGGACAGTTATTTAATGTTGTGTTTGGTTAGTTTTTTCCTGCCTTCTCCTAGTTTAATTAAATTATTGTACAATATGCACACCTGATCCGGTGGGGTGAATCCTGCCACACGCTGCCCCGACACGTGGGTACATTTTTAAACGGTCGATGAGCAGCATCACAGCAGCCGGTTGGAAGTCTGTGTCGCCATCTAAAGCCAGGATGTAGGTGTTTTGCTTCTCTCTCTGGAGGAACAGGCACAGTTTGTTTTGATTTACATTTAGGATTAATTTAGAAATACTGTGGATGCGTGTTGGAGCGCATAAAAACAAATCTGCAAAAGTTTTACCCTCATCTTACCTGAAGCTCCGCTGTCAGCTCAGCCTTGTCCTCTCCCTTCTTCAAGCGTGCGTAATATTTGGTCATGAGTTTCCAGCCCAGAAGATAGTACAGATACATGACCTGGAAAATAAGAACAAACACAACTCATTTTCAAGTGTTCAACCGTTGTTGAGCGTGAACGTGACCTAACGTGAGCTGTAATGGTACATGTAAATGTATAGACATTATTTTCCTACCTGAGACCATCTTTTCTTGTGGCGGATGAGGTCTTTGTCCTTGAAGTGAACTATGATGACGTACCCATGAGGCATGGTGACCACCAGACGACCTCAGTACGGCGTCCTTATGATCTTCTGCACAGGGATCTGCTGATTCTGTTTGAAGAACTTGTCATCGATGTTTGTGAAGATGCTGATGACGCAGAATGAGAGAACTTTGATGGTCAATTGTACTGGACAAATTTTTGATGCATAACACTAAATTGCACAGTAACTGTATAGGCCATCTCTAAACATGGTTCTTACCCATAAACTTCTGTGAGGATTGTCACGAGGTTCTCTGCATATTTGTTGAGGTGATTCCCCTGACTGCCTTCAACATGTTTGAATGCGTCGTCAAAGTAGATATGTGATTCAAAGGTGACATTGTTGAACTTTGGGTCTATCTTGTACTTAAGTACAATTGGTTAGTTAATACTGTGATATGAGCTGCTCCATTAACATGTGTCTCACTTAATGTAATCCTTATGATTTCACTTATTACACCTAAATTAAATCTATATTCCCACAGCTCTTTCTGTCAACTTGCTCTTCAATATGCATCACATATGCAAATTCATGTATACGTAACAAAATGTATGAATAATAGCAAACCTTGCTGCATAGGGCCAATCCAAACACAAGCACAGCTACGACACACATGGAGATGATCTTTAGTAGTTTGATCATCTTCCATGGCGTGTGTTCATCTTCAACGGCGGGAACCTCTCGGCAGGTATCCCACGGCTTCCTAAAGAAAGACACCGAGGATAGATCGATGTGACAAATGTGTATAACACACTATAGTTGTAAGCAGATATAAGAAACAAATCATTTATAACATAGGATATAAACAGCTGTAATTATTTAAAATATTTCTCTGAAGAAATTTAAATGATAATTGGTAATTGTTGAAAATCTGCTTAAAACTGCATGATATGTCTTTATATTTAATTGATTATATGTGTATATACTGATTGATAAACAGGGAAAAACTGATGACTCAAATATTTTCACCTTTTCTGTTTAAATAATTATTTTTATTTGTTTAACAGGGACCGTGGACATTAATCAACATTTCAGTTTTCACCTCAATGTCAATGTGCCAGATTTAGCTAGAAAGCTCATTTGTGTCTGTAGTCCGCAGGTTATATTATTATTAATTTAGTGGCGAAATATAAGAGCATAACTGACTCACCTTGCTTACATGAAAAGGCTTACTTTCACATTATTTCTAATCGAATAGACATTGATTGATAACAACTGGAAATAGATTTTCGATTGTATTATTGAAATATAAATAAGTTACATATTAAATGAAATCGAAATAAATACAAATATTTGTACTTACGAGGGCATATCTTTGTAATCCGCCATCCTTCCTTCCTTGCTTCTGTATTGGTGTTGTAAATGAAGACTGTCTGGTTGAGTGCCAGTATTTAAGTGCAGCACTTGTTTCATAACTGGCTTTAGAGGGCGGCGCCAAATTCTCCACAGGTGACCTCAGCAGAGCTATACATACAAGCTGTGATTCAATTAACATTCCAAGTACAAAGCTAATGAACAGCAATTAATACAAGAATAGTAAAGTAAATGGGTGACCCTCTTACAGCAGTCATGTTGTTTCTGTACACAGGAGGTGTGTTCGGAGCAGAGGTGGAAGAAGTACTCAGATATTGTATTTAAGTAAAAGTAGAAATACCACAGTGTTCAAATAGTAGTTAGGTTTTGCTCAAGTAACAGTATACTGGTTGATGCATTTTGGTGCACATCAGGTCAATGTTTTATGCTGGTAAAGGGTCATATACTTTATCTGATGAGTGGCTTGAATTGCCATTTGCAGTACAGAGTGATCATTCGTAAAGGAACACAATAGAAAAAGTCCAACCTCTGCTGGGCTGCAAAGTTCATGACTGAAGTTTCAAGTCATGGGTGGGAAAAGCCACACTTGTGATTTGTTGTCGTCTTACCAATTTTGAGACTTAAAATACAAGCTCTGTTCTGATGTAGGTAAAAAGTTCATGAAGTGTCGAAAAGAGAAAGAGTTCATCCTCTGGGGAGCACGACAGCCTAAAGACAATATCTTAGTGTCACAGGAGGAAAGATAAAGCAGCTCTACCAAAGCGCTAGAGAGCATGAATATCCATTGCTAATTTCATGTTTGGAGTTTGTATTTTGATTTTTAAAAAGGGGGAGTATGAATGTCAATTTCTTAAAAAAAGAAAATCTGTAGATATCAATAAGGTTCTGATCAGACAAATCACCTTTTAGCAGCTTTGGGCGGCTTTTTGCAAATGTTTTCAATGAGATGGATGAAACGATGAATTCAAAACCAGGAGGTCACATGGCTCTGCAGAATAAAGACTCGGTTCAGAGAATAAACCTTTTAAAACAGAAAAAATGTAGCTTCGAACATCGCATAAATGTATTTAAAAATCTCTCGTGCTGATTAGTGTTTGTCAAGGACAAAGTGAGACTAAGAGATCATCAGGTCTACCTCAAAGCTTGTATCTCAGTGTAACATGGTCTGATAACATCAAACTCTTGAACAAATGATGTAGAACTTAGTCATCCGCATGTGTAAATGATTTGTGTCTCATCTACTTCCCTTCAGCAGAAGTGTGACATGCCGCGTTCATATATATTTATGATCATGAAGGGCACAAGAATAAAGCACCGTGGGACTCTGCAGCTACTGCTGCCGTACAAAATGTCCTTCTTTTGACAACTTCGAATACCTGCCTGTCACAACTGCAATCACAAAGATACATGTCTGTAGTAAATCCTACTCTGCAGGGTGCTTTCACAAAGAGTCTGTCTAACAACCTTCAGAAAGACATCTATTGTATCAGTTGCACAAAGCTCTCTACTACCTGATGATGTTAAATAAAAATACATTTCTATGGTTTTTGTGTAAGTTAATAACTTTTTTTTTCATACTAACACGGCAGACCATCCACTTGACCTACTCGGCACCATTACTTTCAAAAGAAAACTGAAAGAAGACATTTCAAAGGGGAATTCCAGCAATGGGTGTAACAACAGAACTAAATAAGAAATGTATCGTACTAACACAGACGTCACACGAGGACTTTCTGTAAAAGATAAAAGAAAAAGATATAAAATATTACATAATATGGAAGTGGAGGGTTAGAAAGAACCAAAAGAGGGCGAGTCTAAACATGTCAGGTGTGTCAGTTTCAAAGGTCACGTGACATAACCACAAAGGCAAAGTCTCCAGTTTTAATCTGGTGCAAGGAACAGTCAACAACCCTTCGTATGTTATCTCACAAAAAAATACTCAAAATATTCAAAATAAACTTCCACCTTCATAGTAAACAACTCTTAATGAATTAACTCGCATGAATCCTGTGGTCTAAAGCCATGCCGATCTTTCCCAGACCACCTGTAAACCATCCAGGGATGTTGTGCCTCAAAGAGCAGATAGGGAGGTAACGATAATCTTTGATGACTTGGACCAACTGTAAACATAATATTCAAAATATTAAAGGGGTAACATTTTCAAAAGATCTAAAAATGTAAAATACATAAAAACAACAACATTGCCAGCAAACACGTTATGAATCAGGTTCTAAATGAATTTCTGTAGGGAGCCGACTTCATGCACGGGGACATGAAATGGCTTTTACCAAACTGTTGGAAGCACGCCGTTGTCTGAAATAGTTTGCTGTAAAATTTCCCTTAATCAGAGCAAAGAGACCCAAAATATGAGAAACAGCCCCGACCAAAAGTGCACACAAGTGAACGGGGCTGTCAAGTAGTGTACAACTAATTTACTATGAATTTAGACTTCTGGAATGTGGGCTGTACCAGTCCCACCTTTAGAGGAAAAATAAATGAAGAAAGAAATGTGAGTGATTTCACTTCAGAGTCACGAGGAAAGAAACCTACAAGAAAAAAACAAGACGATGGCAGTAAATTATTGTATGTCTCATCTAAAATGTCCTTTTCTTTCAGAACAATCTGAAAGACGTCTCCCTCTGCAGATTCATATCTAGCAACCTTTATACAGGAAGTAAAAAATTAAAAATAAATTCAGCAAGACAGTCTAGCCTTGAACAATATGTTGGCTGTGTGTTGCTGATTACCTGTTCAAAAAGGTTGCAGTTTATTGAAAGGCAACTTCTCTATGATATATATTATAAAGTGGTACTCCAGCTATTTAGTACAGGGCAGCTATACAGTATGGGAACCCTCAAGACTAGAAACAGATCATTAAAAAACAACATAGTAGAGTCTCTAAATGTCTGTAATGTAACTAAACGTCTCTTTAAAGGACGTTTCCTCTAAATGAGTTTGTTCTCAGACTCTGATCTAGAAATCTCCACTTCAGCAGCTCTTACATTCACCAAACTTCACTCTTTCATTCCTCTCTGTGTGCTGAAGGTTCACACAGAGGGGTTTGTTCACACAGCATTCAGAGCCTCATTTATACAACATGTTATTAATAAAAACATGGCATGTCTCCGCTTAAATATTAACATATTTATATATAAAAGAACGTTTTAAGAAGGGATTTAAAATACAACAATGATGTCTGATCCCAATAGGATCATCTAAATCACACAACCTTTAAAACATGTCTTGTAACTACGCACAAGTAACAATCTGATGTGCATGCCTGCTGTGACTCAGCAGATTTGCTTCTGCGTGTGATACTCTCTGCAGTACATATTGTACTAATAACATGACATCGTTTTTATTTCTTTGACGTCGGTCCTCAATAGTTACAATGCATGAAATATAAGACAGCACTTGTGCTTTTATGTTCTGTATATGTTGTGTGTTTATGGAGCCTGCAGTATCTCAGGCAGGCACAGGAGGCATTGTCACATCTTCCCTGAGGGGGGGTCCACATAAACATTTGGTGCTCATTCAGTCTGCGTATAACGCTGAACTCTGCATCCTCTCTGCTGCACAGGAATTTAAGTCCCTCCTCCTCCTCTGTTGGCGTTTAGTTGTGGATTTCGAATGTTTAATATGTGCTCGTCCTCGACAGTCTGTGTCAAGCTCCTGTTTTCTCCAGAGCATCACATGAGCAGAGCAACACCACCAAACTAAAATACAGGCTCCAGCGATGCACGGTTAAAACCGTGAGGTATCACAGTCCGGTGTTCAGAATTCACATACAGGAATTCTTTTCCAGCTGCACAAAAAGACAAAGAAACATGCACACCCTGCTGTCCTGGTCTCTGTTCTACATGTAGCGGTTTCACAGGACGAGTCGACTATCAAAACTATGAGTTGTCACTGTGCATCGTCAAAGACTAATCGTTCATCTGTGCCCAAATGAGCCTTTGTTGTGTCCGGTATGTGTCTGTTCAGCCCAGTACTGTGGCCGGTCATTAATGTACGATAACAATGCCAATTGCAAGTCAATTAGGATCCTTTTGTGTGGTGGACACACGGACTAAACGCATTCACGTCACCAATGGTGACTTGTGATTGACTGGTGTTCAACCCCGCGTGTCCCAAAGTGTTCTTGTGGTTTTGTTACCTAAACACAACTCTGCAAAGTTGTTTTAAGCCCAAACATGTTTTTACGAAAAATAGTTTGTTTTGTTGCCTAAATCTAATTCACGTATTGTAACATAATTCCATTGCCTCAGGGCAACGTCGTGCAGTTAGACCACCTACGTTTAGGCAATATCCTGCTTTAGTGTGGAGATGATAATTATGACCATACTCATCGTCGTTACTTTACTGATAGTTACAGAAAGGGACACAGGAACATATGAGGTCAGGGGTCAGTCGGCAGAGTAACATGTGTTTGTTTGCATGTGTGTCAGTACACGAAAAAGGTAAATGACACACTCAAAATGTGTGCTTCCTGCTTTCTTATGAGAGAATTATTGTCTGTTGAATGACACCGAGTCTAACAGTGGTGTGTGGAACAGCAACTTCAGCATTGTATGTGAGTGCATGAGTGGAAAGTGTGACTGCAATGTCGTGTAGTTTAGAAACAAACAATAATGTCAACCGAAAACCAAAATGGGCGCCTCAGGAAGGAGAGAGGGGGACCAACTGAGACTAAAGAAGGTTTTTAACAGAGTGCACGGGCACACGGGGCCCATGTGTTGCCAGTGTTGCTGATGAGCTCAGGTGTTTCCGCTCTGCTGATGACCCTCTGCCACGCCCACCTCCAAACCTGCAGGGAAGCAGCCACAAGGGTCGTCACAATATTAACACTCTTTCAGAGAGCAGCTAAAAGCTCATTTAGGTAGCATGTTGTATTTCATGTTTTGTATCGTCTGTGAAAGGTGCCGTTTGAATAAACGTTGCTAGTTTTAGCCAAGATGATCTTGGAAGTGTTTATTCCTCACGTTTAGCTCCCTATTTCAACCATTTATGCATCATTTTTAGCTCCGATACAGGATGTGTTTTGTTTTTTTAGATCACAACATAATTACTGTCGTTGCAAATAAGTTACTTCACTATTTTTCCACTAGCAACTGTAAAAGTACCGCTGATCTCAGGGCTCACAGGATTATTATTGGGGCAAGATTTAAGAAAAATCAAAAGCACACAATAGTTTGACTTTTGAATTAATACCGGATACTTTTACCATCTCAAAAGTCCCAATGATTCTCCGACGAGGTTTATATATATCTATATATATATATATATATATATATAGATATATATATACACGATATATATAGATATATATATATAACCCCAAATGGCAAATGTCTACAGAACACATTCTTCTTTTCAAGACACTTCTGTTAAAACTTTGTAGAAGGTTGCAGGTGTGCAGTGAAAGCTGGCAGTAGCAGAGAGCAAAATGACTCTAACCCTATCCCATGTTGGCATGGGTGTGATAAATTATCTGCACGGCAGGCATGTTTATTTCATTCTTCTGCGGTATCACTGTATGACAAGTAGTTCAGAATAAATACAGTGATCCTGTACAGCTTTCTGAGGAACAGACATCTTGCTCCCTCTTGTGGTCAGGTCTAGTAACAGCAGCTACAACCATGTTTGAAAACAGGTCATGCAACCATTTTCAGACCTTCTATCACAGTGAATTACATCTCTAAGTATGTGTCTCTAACGCGAGAACGTGCTGAAAAGTAATCAATGAAAATGCTGAAACTGTATTGGGGTTTGTTCATCAACGCGGTCGGGATTTTATACCTTTATTTGTGTGTTGTGTTATTTCGTAGGCATGTTTAAGGTTGAAACAACTTTTCTTTTCATAAAGACTTTAATGATTTGAGAGTAAATCTGTGGGAGCCACAACACAGACTTTTATTTCGTGGAATGTAAAAATATTAACATTCAATTTCACATACAGCTGAGCAGGTCAGAACATTGCTTTCTCTGCTCGTTCACTGGCCCAACTCTGAAATGTAGATTTAAAGATCAACAATCTGCAAAACTAAAGACAATGATGGCTGGAAGATGAACATATTTAAGTCACTTTTGGAGGAAACCGGCCGTCAGTTCACGCTGCAGTAATAGTGTAGCTGAATGATCCGTGTGGTGAAAGCGGTGAGTGAATTGTGGGACGGAGGGAACAGAAAGATGGACGCCCTCGGTGAACAACACAGCAGTCCTCAGAAACGTTTCCATCAGGTTCCTTTCTTTCCAGCTCAGTTTCTCCCACCGAGACGTTTTTTTTTTTTAAGAAGCAGAAAAAGATATAAAATCAGGGATGTGCCCACGACCTGCTAAAACCACAAAGAAAAAATCATCCATTCGCCGTCAGTAGGTGGCGTTTGTCCCAAAACAGAATTAATAAAAAACAAAAGAAAACACAGCCCTGGCAAATAATAATCCACTTGAAAGCTACTTAAAAACCAGCATTTATTTTCAACCGTTTTTGACCCTTTTCTCCCATCTCCGTCCTCTCTGCAGCGTCTCACTCGTACTCGGCGATCAGCACCATCATGCCGACTCCGAACAGCAGGGCCAGGATCTCCATCAGAGACTGGCCGAAACTGGAGCGGCCCGCCAGCAGTTCTGGGAGCACGGTCACAGTGGCGATGTAAACGAACCCGCCGGCCGTGAAGGGCAGGATCCAGGCGGTCGCGGCGGCGCCGACGCCCTCGGCTAACAGGGAGCAAGCTGTGCCGGCCAGAGCTCCCAGAGCCGTCAGCAGCTGTAGACACATGGCCTGATGGGAAAGAGGAAGAGGGTTGCTACAGCGCTCACGTCACGTGGTCTCTTAACCCTAAACCTGCTCTTTGTCTGTGATGGAGTCTTTCTTCTCATACAAACTGCAGCTTGAGTAGGCCGCTACCTTTTTTTTGGTGCAGCCAGACTGGACGAGGATGGCGAAGTCTCCGATCTCGTGTGGGACCTCGTGCAGCAGAATGGTGACGGTGGTGACGGCGCCAACCGTTGGCCCAACCAGGAAGGACGCTCCGATGGCCAGGCCGTCGGTAAAGTTGTGTGTGAAGTCAGCCGCCAGGTTCAGGTAACCCGACACCTTGATGTCTGTGTTAAGAGAAGTGAACGGAGAAGAAATGAGGTGACATTCAGTGATTTCAGCGAGCCTCTATTGAAGACACAGGACCAGGAAGCACTTCTGAGGAAAAAGATCGGTTGCTTCTGTTAGATTGAACAGTTGGAGCATCGATTTTCTCTTAAAATGATTGAAAAGTTTAAATTTGTAATAAATGAGTTGCGTCCGTCATGTCTTCAACAGTTACACTATGAAACTACATTTACAAAACACATTGATGATCATGATATCTGCACAATAAAAGTAAAATGTTAAAAACAATATATTGAGTTTACAAAGGCTGGTATTGTTTTCACGGTGTGCGTCTCTGTGTGCGTGACTGTGGGGAGAGATGTGTTCCTGGAGACGCCCATGGTAGCAGAAGTTCCAAAGAAGTGGTTTTAGGTTTGTTTGTACTTCAGCCTGTCTGGTGACAGATTTGTCACGGTCATAGCGTCACAAAAGTTCAAGAGGCAGCGACGAGTTAAAGTAAACATGACGGCAGGGTGTGAAGACGGGTGTGCTTTGATAGAATCTATAGTTCTATGTGAACTAGATATCGAAAAAGTATTTTCATTCAAATTCAGTTTTAATACAAACATCTACGTCTTTTAACCCGTTTATGATCTCAACACAAACAGCTGTACAACAGCTTTTGAATTAATGAAATACAAAATAAAACAATAAAACACGATGTGAGCACGTACCTGCACAGCCTTCCGAATTTAGTGTTTTAATAACTAGAAATGTAAATGCCCAATGTAAATATCCTTGTGTTGCAAAGTTGTAAATATCGGCAGGTCAGTAACTGACCAGCAGATGGAGCTACTTTGTTTTCAATCACAGTCTTTAATATATTGCTCACCTGTGCTCTTCCTCTCCTCTTTCTTTGACACCGTCTTGTCTTTGCTTTCTTTCGCTCCTTTCTTCTTTTCCTTTTCCTCTTCTCCATCACTGTCCTTTTCCTTGGGAGCATCTGAAAATGTGACATAAAGTTCAAATAAGCCTCAGTCCTCAGATCAACTGATGAGATTAGGAGCAGCGGCTGCAGAGGCTGATTTTAAAAAGGTAATTTGGCTAATATACACTTGAGCAAAATAATACAAATGTACCCAATAACAGTCTTTCATTTCATCAAATCAAGAATGCTTTTTGTTTTGCAGATGAATATTTTATGTTTTCCAAGGAAGTTCCAAGGTGTACCATGCGAGTGTCCGTGGGAATGTCCGTGTCCTCCCTTCAGCGCTCGCACAAACTTCTCCACAACCAGGAAGGCGATGATCCCACCGAGAACCCACAGACCCACTGACATCATGTGACCGTGGGCAGCTCCTGTGCAGGCAGAGGATATCATCATTATTAAGCATACAGCTGAAGATTGAAGATACGGGGTCATTTCTCTGGTGGACTTTTGCACCTGACATCACCCGTCAATAACAAGAGCACCATGTGACGAAAGCAAAAAGAAAGGGGTGTTACTGCGTACCGTGGGAGTGACCGTGGTCATGTGACTCCTCACTTGCGTGCGAGTGTGCGTGATCTTCTTCTCCGTGGTGAGAGTGGGGCTCTGTGCACAACAAACATGACACGGTCAGAAACAGACATTACACTCACACAGATAAACTGAAGATCCTGAAACAGAGTCTGTGTTTTGGATGAGCATTCGATCATCATCATCAGCGTTGAAGATATTCATGTTCGTCTAAAGACAAAGTGGAAGTGAGCTTCATCTCTTAGATTGCCTTCCTTCATGTGTATGGAGTGCATAACAAAAATGAAGAGTGTGAATATACAGCGTTTGATTCAAGAGGGGACTATTTTCTTGTGCACTGATGATTGATCTCATATTTAGGTGTTTTGCATCATAAATGCATCTTAACAAAGAGTTTGTTTCAAGATAACCTGCAAAAGGTGGAGAAGAAAATAAAAACTCATCAACACAGATTAAATGATAAAAAACAAACTTCTATGGATCGATAAACCCACCCAAAGCGTGTGGTATGAGGTGGAGGAAGGCGTCACCCAGCAGTCCACCTGAGGCGAAGCTGAGCAGCACCTTGAGCAGGTTCTGGTGCTGGTCGCTGTTAGACTGAACCGGGATCAGGAACAGGATGAGGAAAGGAGCGGCGCTGATGAGCAGGGTCGCTCCGATGGCCTGCGGACAGGAATGGAGGGAGGGTTACTTTTCTTTTATACACAACACGAGGGTAAAAAACATGGATGAGGATCTCAGTATCAAGATTACGATGTTGTTATTGATCAGTAAAAATTACTCAAGAAATGAATACATGGACAGTTTGCTCCTGAGAGGCTTATCGAGGAGAATAAAACTGATGACGACGGTTACGGGGAATAAAAAGCGTATTGCCGAGAGTCAGATGAGAAGTCCGATCCCACTCTTAAATCTACTTGTTGAATGTGAACAGGAAGTGGTGAGCTTGGTTTAGAATAGAAATTGAAAACACAGAAGTGGTGAGCCTCGGTTATGTGCCGACCATTTCTTGGCCAGAAGCAGCGACTTCCTGTCGAGTCTTAACGGACAGATGTGACCGTGTTATCAATCTCCTCATCAAACTCTCAGCTAGAAGGCAAATAAGCAAACAATTCCACATTTCAGACAGACGACCCATTGTTCCCATTCCAACCCATGACCACACCTGTGTCCAGAGCTCCACCATGTCCCTCTTCTCTCCTTCTGCCTCCCTCTTCACCCTCTCCCCTCCGTGGGAGTGTGCGTGTCCACTCTCCTCCTTGTGCACCCGAACAACATCCTCCTGATGAGCGTGTCCATGATCGTGAGAGTGGGCGTGCCCGTGATCGTGAGCGTGCCCGTGGTCGTGAGCGTGCCCGTGGTCGTGAGCGTGCCCGTGAGCATGCCCATGGTCGTGAACGTGCCCATGGTCGTGAACGTGCTGCTCTTCTTCGTGTGGAAGGAGGTTGGCCTCGGCGCTCCACTTGCTCGCTCCGTGGAACATCCTCGCGTCTTCCTGGTGATCGTCTTCCCCGTGGGCGTGGCCGTGGTGATGGTGGCCGTGGCCGTGGTCCCCATGGGCGCTGGTTGAATGGGCGGCTAACAGGAGTACTGCAGAGGTGGCCAGCATCAGTGCCAGCAGACGAACACAGCCCATATTATCCCCTTTGACAAAGAGAGAAACAGTGAAGAAGACATCAATATATAAACTCACATGTGTCTTATGATCAGTGGCTGTTTACACCTATGATATACTATTCACGTATGTTCTGTCTGCTCGATTGTAAACATTATTTTGTTCATAAAAATAAACCAAGAGCTTCACTTTCCTATCAATGTCATGGCAGATTTAATAATGAAATTGCAAAGAAATAAAAATTAAAAGTAACCATCACTCTGCCTCACTGGCCTCATGTCCATGTATGCACACATCACACGATTAAGGAGGAATACACCATCTGTTTAATGGCATGCGTTACTTGTTTTGAGATGTTGTGCACTTACAGTAGCTACATAACACACTCTGTATGTCGTCAAATGAGTTCCAGATTACCACCAACTCTGGTTGAAGTGACCAGATACTGTGCTTCCTCAGTGAGAATGGGGTGTGTTATGTTGAGCTAGCCTTTCTTCATCAGATCAGCATGTTTGTATTATAGTGCCAACATGGCAGGTATTTAAAATTGCCAAAGAATTTGGCCACTGCAGTGACTCCAGATGGGGATGCATTTTGCTGCATCATGGTCGGTGGTAGAAGAAGTACTCGGATCATTTACTGAAGTAAAAGTAGCAAATATCTCAGTGAAAATAAGTACTAGTGTTGACATTAAAATCTACTGAAAATACTGTCCCTTTGCATACTTGTATACATTTTATTATATCAATGGATCATAACTATTGATGCATTATGTGTACATTACTTTAATGTTGCAGGTGGTAAAGGTGGGGCTCATTTCAATTGATAATAATACATAACTATGATGTGTGCAGACATAAAGGGACAGTTCACCCCAAACACACGTTTAACTTTTCAAATGTAGTTATTTTAGTTGTGATTTAAGCACAAGTCAAGTGCCATACAATCACTACAATATCTAAAAAAAAAAACTCTGCAACCATCCCCAAAACCATCTAGATTATGAACAAACCCTACAAGTAAAGGTAATCACGTGGATCTTTGATTTTGGGATGAACTCTTCCTGTAACTGCAGCGACACGTTTATCTATTTATCAACCAGCCTCTCCAG
>NW_022280795.1:11194-18046 GCF_004355925.1 Anarrhichthys ocellatus | reverse complement strand
CACACACACACACACACACACACACACACACACACACACACACACACTAGGCAAGAGGCAGTAATATATCTCTGGGAGAATTTAAGTGCACCACCACCAACATTTGCATTTCTGTGGAACGAGTGCATCTGATTTATCGGAGTAGAGGCCTGAAGCATCTTGGGAAATGAGGCGGCTGGATGGAAACTACGTTTCCCAGAGGCAGGGTGTTTTGGCCATGTCAGCAGCAGGCATTTCAGAGGTGCTGTTATGCAGTGCTGGTGGATTTCAGAAACAAGCGAGTGAAAGAGAGAGAAAGAGAAAGAAAAAAGAAAGGAGGAAAAATGGATAAGCAGCACAACAACTTTTTGTTTAAGCGTGAATTTCCAAGAAGAGCCAATTGTTTTTTTATTCAAGCAAGGTTTGAGCGGTGACAAGTTTTTTCCCCAAGCGGAATCATTCATTCTTTAGAGCATCAAAGCCTGCTTCCCAAACGAACACATGAAGTTGTTTTGTGTAGAATCTAGAAAGAAAAGAGCAGGAGAGTGAAAAGAGGAGAAGGAAAGGCAATATTGAAATTGTATAAAACTAGGAAGAGAGAGTGGGGAAAAAAAAGAGAATAGAGGCCTGGATGAAACCCAGGGGGAGAGAATACAGAGTGGCGAGCAGACACAGAGACAACAAACCTTTTTTGTCACGCTATCATTACCGCTCTTCCATTCCTGTTCTCCATTTAGTAAATAAGAAAGGGGGATGAGTGGGGGAAGAAACTGCCTCTGCAGAGAGGAAATTACAGAATGGATGTATTTAACAGAGTGGGAGGACTGAGTGGTAACAGAGAATGAGATGGAAAAGGGAAAAAACTGAAGGCAGACGACCAAATGAGTGGACATAAGCGGGCAGAGGGATGAGCGTAAGAGGAGTGACGAGGGAGGGTGAGAATCCTCTGTATCTATCAAGTGTGACTCGTAAATTTCCTGTGCGCTGCAAGCTGATGTATCCGCAGTCAGACGCAGTAATTCTGCCTCCCTGGGGACTGAAAACCCCACCACTGTCCCTCCCACCACACCTTCTGACTGCTGCAACAGTCCGCACAGAGCCTCCAACTCAAACACACCAAAGTTTCAAATCCTTTACTTTCATTCGTAATGCCTTGTGATGCCCCACATGATATCTGCAAAACAAACACAGGACTTTAACCCAAGGGACTGGGGTTCGTGTCCCGTGCAAAAACAGAAGTTGAATGTTTTTCAACGTTAAGTCACATGATATGCCACTAAGTCACATGACGGTGCATCCGTAGTTCAGTTACGTTAAGAGCGTATTTTTTTTAGCACAACCATGATGGTTTTTTTCTAACCCTCTGCTAAGAAGTTTTGTTAATTAAATCTCACACACTGTGTTACAACATTAAACGCCACCGTATCACAATGTTAACCAGGTATTACAAAGTTAACCGCCAATGTTTCATGACTTTCCCCATGAGTTACAATGTTAACCACCACCATTTTTACAATGCTGACCACCCCAAATGGCTGGGTAAAGGGATATCCAATCCCTTAACTTTTCATATCAACTACATGCATGGTGATAACTTAGAAGTTTCACCACCACTGTTTTGCAATGTTGACAATGTGTTGCATCTTGAACTGCCAACGTTTCACATTGACCACAGGTGACAAAGTTACCGCCACCATTTCACAATGTTGACCACGTGTTACGACGTTATAACCACACAACATTAACAGCCACTACGCCGAGAGCTTCTGCCCAATTGGCCAAATATGACGAGTAGGGAAAGATCGCGTCGGTCAAGCTGTTTTGCATCAATCGCGCTGCGCCAAACGCACCAAATGTGCCAAAACGCGTCGCTCCATCGCAAATTCGCGTCACTCCAGTCTCATCGCGTCTGTGCATAGACTTTGTATGTAATCTACTCGCGCGAATAATTCACGCCGCGTTTGGTGTGAATGCACCTTAACTTCTGCTAGCTAGCTTCAGCATCAGAACAGTCACGCTAGCCCACTAACCAATCATGCTGCACGTTAATGCTGAGCCAGCCGCACAGTTAATGCTGACGTACTTGTAGACTACTTCGGTAGCTCTGGCACGTCAAAGAATACGCCCAACATGTCAGACTAAAGATCTGATTGGTTGAACACTATGACAATCAATAATATCGTCCCCGTTTACTTTAATCTGCAAAGTCTACCTAGAGGGCCTCGGGCCTCTCTTCTTACCTAGAGACACAGAGGTGAAATCTGATTGGATAAAAGCTCTACTTAAAACAAGCTGCACTGGAAGCAGAGCAACTGAGGAAGACAGGAGCTGTGCAATGAGAAAATAAGATAATGGGAAAAATAATTAGAATACATGTAGTGTAGCTATAATTTTGCAATTCTGTTTAGGCCAGCAGAGAAGGCCTTGCTGGCCCTGACGGCCCACCACTGTATTACAGTATATACATAAAGGCTGTATCCAGTCCAGTTTGTCCTTTATCCATCTTCAGCACATGTCTTTGGGCAAGATCAATGTACATCAAAACAAGGGCGGGCGTGACGGCTCCATGTTGAGCGATCTCCAAACCTCTTGCCATTTTAACATTTAATCAAGTTGACGTCAGACCGGTCAGTCTTGCAGGACAAACCAGCCCAAACAAAGTCAAACTCTGCACCTGCACCTCATGAAAGAAACATGGCGGCCTGTCAGGCCCCACGGTGTCTGTGTTTGGTGGAGGTCCTCATCTACGAATCAGCTCACATTCAAAGACGAAGGCGAGCCGTCCCTCGTTGATGTCAGCTCACCTGAGTAACCTGACTCTGACCCCTGTCAATAAACCTCTCTGTCTGCATCTCTCTCTCTCTTCATAGCCCGTGGTAATATTTCGTGCATGTGGTTTAGCCAGAAGTACAGTGAACACTGGGTCCATCAGAGGATCATATATTTTACATGACACAGCACAACCTGGAATGTACACTCTCAACAAAATCCTTCTATATAACACTAGAACACTGTTCATTTGATTTGAAGCACAGAACACACTGTTTTTATGCAATTCTGCAAGGGGTTCAGGATATAAACCTGACATTTAGACATGTTAATGATGACAACTGGAATGGTGAAGTGATGATTATATGAATGGATTCATAGACAGAATATGTCCAGGATTATGAGGGCCAAATTTAGGCTTTTTAAATAATGTTAAATAATGTTAAAACAGCTGGTATAATAGCATTTGTTAATGGAAAACTTATCAGGAAAAGGCATCCATAATTTGAATATAATGACAGAATCACATTGCTTGATGCATCAAGCTGCATCTGATTAATTCAAAGCTGTAAACTACTAAATGAAGGGTAGGGCCTGTTCTCAGACCAATGCTGTGTTAAAGTCTACATAAGGACTTTGTGGGCCACATGTTGAGCACCTGATGATAGTGATTGAGTACAGTATAGAGATGGAGAGGAAACGTAGGGAGGGTGAGAGGAAAGAAATGCAACAAGGGTTCCTGGCAGGAGTACCAAACAAAACAATTCTGTTGTTCAAATGTAATAATGCGTCTTTGACTACATCTTCACAGAATGCAACATTAAGATGTAGAAAGAACGAGAGCGTGTGAAACAACACGAGTGTTTTGGGTTTGTAAACTCTTCACCAGTAGTATCACTTCATTCTGCCCTAAGCCACAATGATGTCACACTTCTTTAATGGCACATTAATTCTGTGTGAAGGTAAGTGAGGTTATAAAAAAAAGGAATTCAACTTTATTGAATCGAACTAAGTTGTTCCTCCTGCTATACTACTAACCCTGTTCTGGGTTACACTCAGTATACAGCAGAAAGCATTATAAACTGGGATCAGGTTGTCTAATATTTGTCTCTGTGTAAATGGTTGGTTCACCCCTCCCCCCAAAAAAAGAAAATCCCTACTTACCTCTACCTCTAAATATATAGATTCCAGTTGAGAAAGGTGGTTAAAATGTATTATCTTTATTAATTAATTGAGTATTTATTTATTTATTAGTTGTATTTGTCATCCAAACTCTTCACTTGCTGATGCTTGGTCATGATCCTTGGCGCCACGCTTTATCACCCTCATAGTTTCGGGGTCTCCGTTATTTCTACTTGAACGCCTGATGCGCCTCATTCAGATGCGAATGGCAATCAGATGGCGCAGGGCAGGAGGAAGCGTTGGTATTTGGCACCCTGGGAATGAGAACTGGTTTGAACTATAATCCTAGGTTGTGACTTTTTGTGATGGTACAACTATTTAGTTCACAAGAGACAAAACCGTTAGGACACACAACTACCAGAGGACCACAGTCTGGATGGACCAGATGCCATTTTGCCAGATGACAGCTGGATTTACAGTGACACCTTGGCAAAGTCTCATTTAAGTGTGTGTGTGTGTGTGTGTGAGTGCTCTCCCTCCACTGTGTTGTTTATGTGCTCCTTCATGTGCTCATGTTAAACCGAGTGTACGGTACTCTGAGCCGACACAAACCACAGATTGCGCATTTCCCGTTGTTCACCTCAGCACAGGCAGGCCGGCACTGTTTGGCACCGGCTCACAGGCACAATATGTGCAGTCTGCCTGCATCAGGGACAGGTGTGTGAGTGTGTGTGTGTAGAGAGAGAGGGACTGTGTGTGTGTGTGTGTGTGTGAGTGTGTGTGTGTGGAGAGAGAGGGACTGTGTGTGTGTGTGTGTGTGTGTGTGTGTGTGTGTGTGTGGAGAGAGAGGGACGTGTGTGTGAAATTAGTTTGTGTGTTTGTACATCATTGCAACAGTGCATGTGCTGTACCAAAGTGTGTGTCAGCCTGGCACTGTTCACAGCCCTGATGCCCACTGGCACCAGGGCTGCACCCCGTTGCAGTTGTTGAAGAGAAAGGGAGCAGCTGGCACTGCTGGGAGAGGGAGAGGGGGAGGGTGGGGGCAAGGAGAGCACAAGT
This sequence comes from Anarrhichthys ocellatus, assembly GCF_004355925.1. Taxonomy (NCBI): domain Eukaryota; kingdom Metazoa; phylum Chordata; class Actinopteri; order Perciformes; family Anarhichadidae; genus Anarrhichthys; species Anarrhichthys ocellatus. The sequence continues at coordinate 13,117 of NW_022280795.1, read as the reverse complement.
AAGAGAGCATAGGTGTGTGCGTGTGAGAGAGAGAGAGAGAGCCGATGGTGCTCATGTGTGATATAAGGAGGCTACTAGTCTTCTTGCCAAACACCACCACAGAGTGAAAAAGTCTACTGAACAAACACATTGACACACTTTAAGCAAATGCACTGTATATACTGCAACATCACAGCAGGAAGAGGCCTAAAGCTTGTTGAAGTTCTGGGAGAACTGCAGAAAATATGATTTTAAGAAGGGACAGTGCATTAATATTGCAGTAATTTACATGGCATTTCTAACTGAAGGATTTCATCCCTAAAGAATGCAGAAATTCTTTATGTAATTCATGTAATATTTTAATAGCTTCACTTTCACGCCAGCAGTCACTAGTGTTGTTTTATTCTGAAGCAAAACTCTTGGATGAGATTGTCCTCCAAAGAAAAAAGAGAATCAGTCGTTTCAGCAAAATGTTCATGTTCACAGGCCAGTGATAAGTCTCTAGTGACGGAGTAATTATGAAGGGATATTACTCATGTATGAGCAGAGAGTGTCGTAACAGAGCACTTTTTCACTCCGACATCCAGGCCAGGAGCTGGATGAAGTGACTGAAGGGGCTGTTAACATTCTTTTGTTTTTCATGAATTCAAATGAATTGATTAAACCATGCAATACCTAACCTGACCCGCCAGCTGGTTACTTACACAGAACCATCTGAAAAGTCCTCACTGGAAAGCGTTTGGAAAAGGGCGGGCACTTTCAACAAATACTTGGCAGGTGATTGGATGAACCATCTGTCAATTCTCATGTGAAACGAAAAGTCAGCGTTAATGTTTTTGTCACGTAACTTGTGTACTTAAGTTAAAGCACTTCTGCAGTTACTTTAAGCCAAATGACAATTGTATTAGTTTTGTTACCGAAACCAACTGAGTTGTCTCCTGTGAAGACAGAAGTTTATTTTGAATGGACCGTATGCATCTTACAAAAAATTGACACGTGTTGCTGGCTTTCGTAGGAAAGCACTCGAAAAATGAGTGACTTTTCAAAGGATATCATACGAGCTGCTGTATGTGGATACAGCGCATAAGAACATGGCACTATCAGAGCGCGGTTGTATTTTGAAGTTCTGAATGATTCTCTGCCAAAAAATAGCCTCTAACTCTGACGCATTTACAGGAATGTTTTATAAACATGAACTGTCCCTGCCAAATAAAACAATAAAATAATAATAAAAGAAATCAGCAGGGGAAGGCGCGTAGAGACGCTCTCTCTCCGTCTCTTTCTTTCTCTCCTACAACCACGGGAAGCAGGCCGGCTAAGAAACCAAACTAAGTGTTTTGTCTGTGCGTCTTTCAATCTCGTCTGCTCCGGCCTTGCACCCTCAACATGGCTGACGGTTACAGATACAAATCAGGCTTTTATTCATAAAATATTCATATTCATGTGTTATATTAGACCTGGGCTGCAGGGGTCTATGTTTGTGCCTAAAACCTAACCAAACCTTAACCAGTGTTTATATCACAGTAGACTTAATCTTCAATGATGTCATCTTGCGAATAGCAGCGTCAGGTCAGAACGCTAGAATTCATCGCAGATGTTACTGTTACAAACAACATATTTTGTCTTTTAATTTGGAGGACTTGTTGTCTTAAACTGTAATCCAGATGCATACTTGGATTAGCTCCAAAACCTTGATATCCTCTGATTGGCTTCCCGACTATTTCAATGAATGAAAAACACTCAAAACTCACTCTGGCAGACCTCTGCTCTAACAGCTGTACAGCTTACACTCAGCTATAGTTCATAACGTCAACAACAGTCAGAGGCAATTCAGCTCTCTGTGACAAGATACAAAAAATACTCTTCATGTCACTGGTAGTTTCTTTCTTCTTTCTTTTTTTAGCTTTATATATATATATATATATATATATATATATATATATA
>NW_022280795.1:0-1194 GCF_004355925.1 Anarrhichthys ocellatus | reverse complement strand
TATATATATATATACGTAGTGTACATTATGGTATACATAGTGTACATCGTAGTGTATATTATGGTATACGTAGTGTACAGCTTATCCTACAACAGTTCTAGTGTGTAACACACTCAACTGGACTTCTTGTCCTTCAGCCCCAATAGCATGTTAATTAGAGATCACCCACGATTAATATACATATATATGGGGCGTTTTGAGTGTTTAAACAATCAGCTGATGTTGTTTCTGTTGATGACAGCCTCAAATATTCTCCCAAAAGATCAAATTTGCAAACAAACTATCCTTTTAACAGATAATATCAAAATAAGTATTATTTATTTTAATTCCATATAAAGAGGTATCCTCCTCTACTGAAAATGATCAGTATTTGTGTGCAAGCTAACAAAGATGAAGACCTTTATGGTTTTATATATGTTTTATTTCACAGATCTCTTCTCCACACCAAACAGTCCTGAGCATCAGTGTCGGCCCTGTCTCCAGACAATCTAAGCCCTGGATAATGAAGCCAGATCACTGACCGGGGTACCCTCTCAATGAGATCAGCCACGATTAACCCCTGTGAAACCCCTGTGACTGCCATTTTGTGCCCAGCTGCACAGCAAGCCCATGGAAAAGCCAGCGGGGAGCGAGCAGCCCCACTGTCCTCCAGGGACAACATAATGAGAAGCGTGTTTGCTACCAATAAAGGCAGAGAAAATAGTCTGAAAATGATAATGCAGTGAGGATCACTCACCTGTTTTCCTCCAGACGAACAATCATCCAATAAATACTGACTTTGACCTGCGACCTCAAAAATGTGTGACAGCTCATTGGTGGAGCTGAAGGCACTGGAATTCTCCAGTGTTCAGGAACGTTGCTTGTGGCATATGTGTTCTCATTAAAGAGTAGCTACTATTAAACAAAGAGCGGAACACACTGCTGCACCCCGACACATTCTGTAGGTGCAAGCATACACCGACACTGTGAGGGGAAGTACACGCCACAAACACATGGTACAAACACACACATTTGAGAATGCCAATGCAAAACCAGCATAAACCTCCTATCCTTGTGCTGCATGTCAATAGAGCATGTGTGTGCAGAATAACCAAGTGTGATCAGCTAAATAGACAAAGTAATGCATGGGTAAACACACTCTCGTCCCGTGTGTGTGTGTGTGTGTGTGTGTGTGCATGTTGGGGGTGGGGCATG
>NW_022280794.1:11196-18046 GCF_004355925.1 Anarrhichthys ocellatus | reverse complement strand
CACACACACACACACACACACACACACACACACACACACACACACACTAGGCAAGAGGCAGTAATATATCTCTGGGAGAATTTAAGTGCACCACCACCAACATTTGCATTTCTGTGGAACGAGTGCATCTGATTTATCGGAGTAGAGGCCTGAAGCATCTTGGGAAATGAGGCGGCTGGATGGAAACTACGTTTCCCAGAGGCAGGGTGTTTTGGCCATGTCAGCAGCAGGCATTTCAGAGGTGCTGTTATGCAGTGCTGGTGGATTTCAGAAACAAGCGAGTGAAAGAGAGAGAAAGAGAAAGAAAAAAGAAAGGAGGAAAAATGGATAAGCAGCACAACAACTTTTTGTTTAAGCGTGAATTTCCAAGAAGAGCCAATTGTTTTTTTATTCAAGCAAGGTTTGAGCGGTGACAAGTTTTTTCCCCAAGCGGAATCATTCATTCTTTAGAGCATCAAAGCCTGCTTCCCAAACGAACACATGAAGTTGTTTTGTGTAGAATCTAGAAAGAAAAGAGCAGGAGAGTGAAAAGAGGAGAAGGAAAGGCAATATTGAAATTGTATAAAACTAGGAAGAGAGAGTGGGGAAAAAAAAGAGAATAGAGGCCTGGATGAAACCCAGGGGGAGAGAATACAGAGTGGCGAGCAGACACAGAGACAACAAACCTTTTTTGTCACGCTATCATTACCGCTCTTCCATTCCTGTTCTCCATTTAGTAAATAAGAAAGGGGGATGAGTGGGGGAAGAAACTGCCTCTGCAGAGAGGAAATTACAGAATGGATGTATTTAACAGAGTGGGAGGACTGAGTGGTAACAGAGAATGAGATGGAAAAGGGAAAAAACTGAAGGCAGACGACCAAATGAGTGGACATAAGCGGGCAGAGGGATGAGCGTAAGAGGAGTGACGAGGGAGGGTGAGAATCCTCTGTATCTATCAAGTGTGACTCGTAAATTTCCTGTGCGCTGCAAGCTGATGTATCCGCAGTCAGACGCAGTAATTCTGCCTCCCTGGGGACTGAAAACCCCACCACTGTCCCTCCCACCACACCTTCTGACTGCTGCAACAGTCCGCACAGAGCCTCCAACTCAAACACACCAAAGTTTCAAATCCTTTACTTTCATTCGTAATGCCTTGTGATGCCCCACATGATATCTGCAAAACAAACACAGGACTTTAACCCAAGGGACTGGGGTTCGTGTCCCGTGCAAAAACAGAAGTTGAATGTTTTTCAACGTTAAGTCACATGATATGCCACTAAGTCACATGACGGTGCATCCGTAGTTCAGTTACGTTAAGAGCGTATTTTTTTTAGCACAACCATGATGGTTTTTTTCTAACCCTCTGCTAAGAAGTTTTGTTAATTAAATCTCACACACTGTGTTACAACATTAAACGCCACCGTATCACAATGTTAACCAGGTATTACAAAGTTAACCGCCAATGTTTCATGACTTTCCCCATGAGTTACAATGTTAACCACCACCATTTTTACAATGCTGACCACCCCAAATGGCTGGGTAAAGGGATATCCAATCCCTTAACTTTTCATATCAACTACATGCATGGTGATAACTTAGAAGTTTCACCACCACTGTTTTGCAATGTTGACAATGTGTTGCATCTTGAACTGCCAACGTTTCACATTGACCACAGGTGACAAAGTTACCGCCACCATTTCACAATGTTGACCACGTGTTACGACGTTATAACCACACAACATTAACAGCCACTACGCCGAGAGCTTCTGCCCAATTGGCCAAATATGACGAGTAGGGAAAGATCGCGTCGGTCAAGCTGTTTTGCATCAATCGCGCTGCGCCAAACGCACCAAATGTGCCAAAACGCGTCGCTCCATCGCAAATTCGCGTCACTCCAGTCTCATCGCGTCTGTGCATAGACTTTGTATGTAATCTACTCGCGCGAATAATTCACGCCGCGTTTGGTGTGAATGCACCTTAACTTCTGCTAGCTAGCTTCAGCATCAGAACAGTCACGCTAGCCCACTAACCAATCATGCTGCACGTTAATGCTGAGCCAGCCGCACAGTTAATGCTGACGTACTTGTAGACTACTTCGGTAGCTCTGGCACGTCAAAGAATACGCCCAACATGTCAGACTAAAGATCTGATTGGTTGAACACTATGACAATCAATAATATCGTCCCCGTTTACTTTAATCTGCAAAGTCTACCTAGAGGGCCTCGGGCCTCTCTTCTTACCTAGAGACACAGAGGTGAAATCTGATTGGATAAAAGCTCTACTTAAAACAAGCTGCACTGGAAGCAGAGCAACTGAGGAAGACAGGAGCTGTGCAATGAGAAAATAAGATAATGGGAAAAATAATTAGAATACATGTAGTGTAGCTATAATTTTGCAATTCTGTTTAGGCCAGCAGAGAAGGCCTTGCTGGCCCTGACGGCCCACCACTGTATTACAGTATATACATAAAGGCTGTATCCAGTCCAGTTTGTCCTTTATCCATCTTCAGCACATGTCTTTGGGCAAGATCAATGTACATCAAAACAAGGGCGGGCGTGACGGCTCCATGTTGAGCGATCTCCAAACCTCTTGCCATTTTAACATTTAATCAAGTTGACGTCAGACCGGTCAGTCTTGCAGGACAAACCAGCCCAAACAAAGTCAAACTCTGCACCTGCACCTCATGAAAGAAACATGGCGGCCTGTCAGGCCCCACGGTGTCTGTGTTTGGTGGAGGTCCTCATCTACGAATCAGCTCACATTCAAAGACGAAGGCGAGCCGTCCCTCGTTGATGTCAGCTCACCTGAGTAACCTGACTCTGACCCCTGTCAATAAACCTCTCTGTCTGCATCTCTCTCTCTCTTCATAGCCCGTGGTAATATTTCGTGCATGTGGTTTAGCCAGAAGTACAGTGAACACTGGGTCCATCAGAGGATCATATATTTTACATGACACAGCACAACCTGGAATGTACACTCTCAACAAAATCCTTCTATATAACACTAGAACACTGTTCATTTGATTTGAAGCACAGAACACACTGTTTTTATGCAATTCTGCAAGGGGTTCAGGATATAAACCTGACATTTAGACATGTTAATGATGACAACTGGAATGGTGAAGTGATGATTATATGAATGGATTCATAGACAGAATATGTCCAGGATTATGAGGGCCAAATTTAGGCTTTTTAAATAATGTTAAATAATGTTAAAACAGCTGGTATAATAGCATTTGTTAATGGAAAACTTATCAGGAAAAGGCATCCATAATTTGAATATAATGACAGAATCACATTGCTTGATGCATCAAGCTGCATCTGATTAATTCAAAGCTGTAAACTACTAAATGAAGGGTAGGGCCTGTTCTCAGACCAATGCTGTGTTAAAGTCTACATAAGGACTTTGTGGGCCACATGTTGAGCACCTGATGATAGTGATTGAGTACAGTATAGAGATGGAGAGGAAACGTAGGGAGGGTGAGAGGAAAGAAATGCAACAAGGGTTCCTGGCAGGAGTACCAAACAAAACAATTCTGTTGTTCAAATGTAATAATGCGTCTTTGACTACATCTTCACAGAATGCAACATTAAGATGTAGAAAGAACGAGAGCGTGTGAAACAACACGAGTGTTTTGGGTTTGTAAACTCTTCACCAGTAGTATCACTTCATTCTGCCCTAAGCCACAATGATGTCACACTTCTTTAATGGCACATTAATTCTGTGTGAAGGTAAGTGAGGTTATAAAAAAAAGGAATTCAACTTTATTGAATCGAACTAAGTTGTTCCTCCTGCTATACTACTAACCCTGTTCTGGGTTACACTCAGTATACAGCAGAAAGCATTATAAACTGGGATCAGGTTGTCTAATATTTGTCTCTGTGTAAATGGTTGGTTCACCCCTCCCCCCAAAAAAAGAAAATCCCTACTTACCTCTACCTCTAAATATATAGATTCCAGTTGAGAAAGGTGGTTAAAATGTATTATCTTTATTAATTAATTGAGTATTTATTTATTTATTAGTTGTATTTGTCATCCAAACTCTTCACTTGCTGATGCTTGGTCATGATCCTTGGCGCCACGCTTTATCACCCTCATAGTTTCGGGGTCTCCGTTATTTCTACTTGAACGCCTGATGCGCCTCATTCAGATGCGAATGGCAATCAGATGGCGCAGGGCAGGAGGAAGCGTTGGTATTTGGCACCCTGGGAATGAGAACTGGTTTGAACTATAATCCTAGGTTGTGACTTTTTGTGATGGTACAACTATTTAGTTCACAAGAGACAAAACCGTTAGGACACACAACTACCAGAGGACCACAGTCTGGATGGACCAGATGCCATTTTGCCAGATGACAGCTGGATTTACAGTGACACCTTGGCAAAGTCTCATTTAAGTGTGTGTGTGTGTGTGTGAGTGCTCTCCCTCCACTGTGTTGTTTATGTGCTCCTTCATGTGCTCATGTTAAACCGAGTGTACGGTACTCTGAGCCGACACAAACCACAGATTGCGCATTTCCCGTTGTTCACCTCAGCACAGGCAGGCCGGCACTGTTTGGCACCGGCTCACAGGCACAATATGTGCAGTCTGCCTGCATCAGGGACAGGTGTGTGAGTGTGTGTGTGTAGAGAGAGAGGGACTGTGTGTGTGTGTGTGTGTGTGAGTGTGTGTGTGTGGAGAGAGAGGGACTGTGTGTGTGTGTGTGTGTGTGTGTGTGTGTGTGTGTGTGGAGAGAGAGGGACGTGTGTGTGAAATTAGTTTGTGTGTTTGTACATCATTGCAACAGTGCATGTGCTGTACCAAAGTGTGTGTCAGCCTGGCACTGTTCACAGCCCTGATGCCCACTGGCACCAGGGCTGCACCCCGTTGCAGTTGTTGAAGAGAAAGGGAGCAGCTGGCACTGCTGGGAGAGGGAGAGGGGGAGGGTGGGGGCAAGGAGAGCACAAGTAAGAGAGCATAGGTGTGTGCGTGTGAGAGAGAGAGAGAGAGCCGATGGTGCTCATGTGTGATATAAGGAGGCTACTAGTCTTCTTGCCAAACACCACCACAGAGTGAAAAAGTCTACTGAACAAACACATTGACACACTTTAAGCAAATGCACTGTATATACTGCAACATCACAGCAGGAAGAGGCCTAAAGCTTGTTGAAGTTCTGGGAGAACTGCAGAAAATATGATTTTAAGAAGGGACAGTGCATTAATATTGCAGTAATTTACATGGCATTTCTAACTGAAGGATTTCATCCCTAAAGAATGCAGAAATTCTTTATGTAATTCATGTAATATTTTAATAGCTTCACTTTCACGCCAGCAGTCACTAGTGTTGTTTTATTCTGAAGCAAAACTCTTGGATGAGATTGTCCTCCAAAGAAAAAAGAGAATCAGTCGTTTCAGCAAAATGTTCATGTTCACAGGCCAGTGATAAGTCTCTAGTGACGGAGTAATTATGAAGGGATATTACTCATGTATGAGCAGAGAGTGTCGTAACAGAGCACTTTTTCACTCCGACATCCAGGCCAGGAGCTGGATGAAGTGACTGAAGGGGCTGTTAACATTCTTTTGTTTTTCATGAATTCAAATGAATTGATTAAACCATGCAATACCTAACCTGACCCGCCAGCTGGTTACTTACACAGAACCATCTGAAAAGTCCTCACTGGAAAGCGTTTGGAAAAGGGCGGGCACTTTCAACAAATACTTGGCAGGTGATTGGATGAACCATCTGTCAATTCTCATGTGAAACGAAAAGTCAGCGTTAATGTTTTTGTCACGTAACTTGTGTACTTAAGTTAAAGCACTTCTGCAGTTACTTTAAGCCAAATGACAATTGTATTAGTTTTGTTACCGAAACCAACTGAGTTGTCTCCTGTGAAGACAGAAGTTTATTTTGAATGGACCGTATGCATCTTACAAAAAATTGACACGTGTTGCTGGCTTTCGTAGGAAAGCACTCGAAAAATGAGTGACTTTTCAAAGGATATCATACGAGCTGCTGTATGTGGATACAGCGCATAAGAACATGGCACTATCAGAGCGCGGTTGTATTTTGAAGTTCTGAATGATTCTCTGCCAAAAAATAGCCTCTAACTCTGACGCATTTACAGGAATGTTTTATAAACATGAACTGTCCCTGCCAAATAAAACAATAAAATAATAATAAAAGAAATCAGCAGGGGAAGGCGCGTAGAGACGCTCTCTCTCCGTCTCTTTCTTTCTCTCCTACAACCACGGGAAGCAGGCCGGCTAAGAAACCAAACTAAGTGTTTTGTCTGTGCGTCTTTCAATCTCGTCTGCTCCGGCCTTGCACCCTCAACATGGCTGACGGTTACAGATACAAATCAGGCTTTTATTCATAAAATATTCATATTCATGTGTTATATTAGACCTGGGCTGCAGGGGTCTATGTTTGTGCCTAAAACCTAACCAAACCTTAACCAGTGTTTATATCACAGTAGACTTAATCTTCAATGATGTCATCTTGCGAATAGCAGCGTCAGGTCAGAACGCTAGAATTCATCGCAGATGTTACTGTTACAAACAACATATTTTGTCTTTTAATTTGGAGGACTTGTTGTCTTAAACTGTAATCCAGATGCATACTTGGATTAGCTCCAAAACCTTGATATCCTCTGATTGGCTTCCCGACTATTTCAATGAATGAAAAACACTCAAAACTCACTCTGGCAGACCTCTGCTCTAACAGCTGTACAGCTTACACTCAGCTATAGTTCATAACGTCAACAACAGTCAGAGGCAATTCAGCTCTCTGTGACAAGATACAAAAAATACTCTTCATGTCACTGGTAGTTTCTTTCTTCTTTCTTTTTTTAGCTTTATATATATATATATATATATATATATATATATATATA
>NW_022280794.1:0-1196 GCF_004355925.1 Anarrhichthys ocellatus | reverse complement strand
TATATATATATATACGTAGTGTACATTATGGTATACATAGTGTACATCGTAGTGTATATTATGGTATACGTAGTGTACAGCTTATCCTACAACAGTTCTAGTGTGTAACACACTCAACTGGACTTCTTGTCCTTCAGCCCCAATAGCATGTTAATTAGAGATCACCCACGATTAATATACATATATATGGGGCGTTTTGAGTGTTTAAACAATCAGCTGATGTTGTTTCTGTTGATGACAGCCTCAAATATTCTCCCAAAAGATCAAATTTGCAAACAAACTATCCTTTTAACAGATAATATCAAAATAAGTATTATTTATTTTAATTCCATATAAAGAGGTATCCTCCTCTACTGAAAATGATCAGTATTTGTGTGCAAGCTAACAAAGATGAAGACCTTTATGGTTTTATATATGTTTTATTTCACAGATCTCTTCTCCACACCAAACAGTCCTGAGCATCAGTGTCGGCCCTGTCTCCAGACAATCTAAGCCCTGGATAATGAAGCCAGATCACTGACCGGGGTACCCTCTCAATGAGATCAGCCACGATTAACCCCTGTGAAACCCCTGTGACTGCCATTTTGTGCCCAGCTGCACAGCAAGCCCATGGAAAAGCCAGCGGGGAGCGAGCAGCCCCACTGTCCTCCAGGGACAACATAATGAGAAGCGTGTTTGCTACCAATAAAGGCAGAGAAAATAGTCTGAAAATGATAATGCAGTGAGGATCACTCACCTGTTTTCCTCCAGACGAACAATCATCCAATAAATACTGACTTTGACCTGCGACCTCAAAAATGTGTGACAGCTCATTGGTGGAGCTGAAGGCACTGGAATTCTCCAGTGTTCAGGAACGTTGCTTGTGGCATATGTGTTCTCATTAAAGAGTAGCTACTATTAAACAAAGAGCGGAACACACTGCTGCACCCCGACACATTCTGTAGGTGCAAGCATACACCGACACTGTGAGGGGAAGTACACGCCACAAACACATGGTACAAACACACACATTTGAGAATGCCAATGCAAAACCAGCATAAACCTCCTATCCTTGTGCTGCATGTCAATAGAGCATGTGTGTGCAGAATAACCAAGTGTGATCAGCTAAATAGACAAAGTAATGCATGGGTAAACACACTCTCGTCCCGTGTGTGTGTGTGTGTGTGTGTGTGTGTGCATGTTGGGGGTGGGGCATG